>NC_056743.1:375531704-375619204 GCF_019279795.1 Protopterus annectens
CTTTTTCTAACTGCCCTTATCCACCTCTCTACCCCTATCATGCGCCCCTGTATATCCAAGTAATAAACTTTCTAGATATACCAATTTGGGACAGGCAGCATAAACAGAACTAATTTATACCATGCTCTCTCTCTTATGCTATTTGTTAGTATGTGTTAAACAGTAAATCAAAGATTAAAATCAATTCTGCTGTAAATATGCTGAAAGATAAAGCATTGAGTAAAACGTTTGCTTAAATGTAGGAATATAGCTTAGCAATGTAAAATTGGCATCCATACTATCTAACATAGCTCTGGCTAAAATAAGTAAAAAAACAAGAAACTTCTGTTAATGGATCAGCAAAGAAGTTTGACAGATGAAAGGACATGCTTTTTATAAAATTAGCAGTATGTGCTCTCTTACAAGCTGTTTCCTCAAAAACATGATCTCCCACAGTATCAGCACAGACGTTGACAGATGAATAGAAATGGGTTTTATAGAATCAGAAGAAAAACAATTCTGAAAAGCAAATATTGCATGCATTCTCACATCAGCAAAAGTGCTTACAAGTAAATACTAAATGGTTTCACAGAAGGACAACAGGGAAGTCTAAAAACAGATATTATGTGCTTTCCCACAAAAGTTCCTTGTAAGAAGAAAAACAGGATCAAAAGTGCGTGACTAAAAGAGTATAAAAAGACTGTAAACCCAACTGTGTTATAGGTATTTGTAGGAACTTAGGTTCTGAGGTAAATGGAGAATGGAAAGTTATCATCGATACTAGTCATGTAGAAAACTTTGCGCATTAAAACTGTAAACTACAGTAGTACATGTCTGTTATAAGAATAAGTTATTTATTAGTAACTGTGCTATATAAAGTATTGTGCTGCAAAGTATATTTTCTCATCGGTGCAACTTGCAAGACTGTGTTATAAGCAGACTTTGATTTCAACAGTAAACAGCCAAGACTTTGTGTCATAAGAAGCCTTTGGTTTCAGCAGCAATATAGCAAGCAGCACCCTCGAAAATCACTGTAATCCTATACAATACTAATACCCCCCACACATAATTATATTACTTACTACATTATATCTTGTGAATTCTTTACAATCCTATACCATACTAATACCCCCCCCCACATAATTATATTACTTACTACATTATATCTTGTGAACTCTTTACAATCCTATACAATACTAATACCCCCCCCACATAATTATATTACTTACTACATTATATCTTTTGAACTCTTTACAAACCTATACAATACTAATATCCCCCCTACATAATTATATTACTTACTACATTATATCTTTTGAACTCTTTACAAACCTATACAATACTAATATCCCCCCTACATAATTATATTACTTACTACATTATATCTTGTGAACTCTTTACAATCCTATACAATACTAATACCCCCCACATAATTATATTACTTACTACATTATATCTTGTGAACTCTTTACAAACCTATACAATACTAATATCCCCCCACATAATTATATTACTTACTACATTATATCTTTTGAACTCTTTACAATCCTATACAATACTAATATCCCCCCTACATAATTATATTACTTACTACATTATATCTTTTGAACTCTTTACAATCCTATACAATACTAATACCCCCCCCACATAATTATATTACTTACTACATTATATCTTGTGAACTCTTTACAATCCTATACAATACTAATATCCCCCCTACATAATTATATTACTTACTACATTATATCTTGTGAACTCTTTACAATCCTATACAATACTAATATCCCCCCTACATAATTATATTACTTACTACATTATATCTTGTGAACTCTTTACAATCCTATACAATACTAATACCCCCCCCACATAATTATATTACTTACTATATATCTTTTGAACTCTTTACAAACTTATACAATATTAAAATCTCCCTTCCTACATAATTTTATAACTTCATTACGTATCTTGAACTCCTTGCAAGCATGTACTTTACTGAAATATAAGAACAGCAAACTCCTTTACAATAATGGTTCCCCTTCTCAAATTATCAATTCATTTATTTCCTGTAAAATTTTAGAGCTACAGGAACTGTATAGACTTATGATTGTTGGTGTAAATAGTTTACTGTATATACCTGTCTTATAATTATGTTTGTTTTTTATGAAAAATGTAACTGTTGCTTTCCAGAGAACTGTCTAAAATTCACTTGTTAATATAAATGTACTGTGATGGAGCTTTTCTCCTCAGGCCTCCTCTGAAAATAGGCTCCACCCAGTTGGACTATCATGGTAAACAAGGGCAAATAAATAAATAAAATGGGCACCTTTAAGAAAAGTTTCCATTTGTGTTTCAAATGTTATGAATTTAGTATTATACAATGCCTACTCTAAAACGTGCACGCTGATTGGCCAGCCCAACCAGCGTGCCTGTTGTAAATCCCTCAATATACTAACGGAAAAAGGTCCGGTCGCCCGGACTTTTTCCGTTAGTATAACTATCTCGCTATGTTAAAAGAGTTTAACATAGCGACACAGATTTAAAAAGCAACGGAGATCTCCGTTGCTTTTTTTAAAGCTGTCTCGCTATGTTAAACTCCTTTAACATAGCGACACATATAAAGCAACGGAGATCTTGCGATCTCCGTTGCTTTAAACCTGTCTCGCTATGTTAAATGAGTTTAACATAGCGAGACAGCTTTAAAATAAGCAACGGAGATCTCCGTTGCTTATTTTAAAGATGTCTCGCTATGTTAAACCCATTTAACATAGCGAGACAGTAAAAAGCAACGGAGATCTTGCGTTCTCCGTTGCTTTTGCCCACAGCTCTGATATACTGCGTAGGCATGCGCAGTACATCAGAACTGCCGCTGAACACCAGACAGCTGCGGAAGGGCAGCAAAGAGGCATTATACAATGCCATTATTTAAGAAAAGTAATTATTTCTTTTCTTAAATAATGTCATTAATATAATACAATAACCACTTCTGGGTGTGGGTAATGCTGGATTTACCCACGGTTGTCTTTGTTTGGTTCCTCGGGCTTCGCCCTCGGGACCAAACCACGCCAACCGTGGGTAAATCCAGCATTACCCACACCCAGGCGTGGGTTATTGCTATATTAAACATGTACTCCAGGTGAGACATTCTAGAATTTTTTCCCTGAAAGAGTAAATGCTTAGAGTTGCTTTATTTTTGCAGTCAATAGCTCAAAGTTAGCTCACCTCCTGCACCTACCAAACCAACAACACATCAACCTACATATGTAGAGGTCCTTACCAGAAACTTACCTAAACATCAGTGACTTCCCAAACACAAACATAAAGCACGATTAATACATCCTTTGCAGAACATAATGCACATAATATGTCATACACCAGTCTCACCAGTCAGGCCCCTAAGGCATAACACAAAACAAACATCTTAGTCAAAGGCAACTCATTTGTGAGACACACACATGTCCCTCTCACCAGGTTGAATAAGGAAAAAGTCACAGTCAACTGTCAGGTGCCAGGATCCACTGCATCACACACATACTTGGGTCTGTCAACAACAGGCATTGTTATGAACTCTGTCATAGTCCATGCTGGTGTGAATGACTTGTGACATACTTCACTGGACTATATGAAGAGAGACATGACTGAGCTCTCTGATTATGTGTCTCAGGCAGGTAATGTCCCTAGCCTTAAGCAGCATTTTACCTTTGCCTAGGATGCTACCTTAATACAAACAAAACATGACTGATTTCAACAATTGGCTTAGTTTCTTGTGTCATTCAAAAGGGATTCAGTATCTGTCAGCCCGGGATGACATGGTTGACAAACCTCAATGCTTTACCAGAGATGGTCTTCAACTATCACCCCTGGGATTTTGGTTACTGGCTAAGGCTCTTGCCACCCCCACAGTGCCTTTTTTAGGCAATGTCACAAGAATAAAATTCCTGATGTAAAAATTCCCTCTAAAAACAACCTCAAGGTTTTGCTGCTAAACATTAGGAGTCTAAACCAGAAACTGCATTCACTGGAAGCAGTCCTCACCTTGGAAGATGCTGATAATTGTACAGTCACTGAGACCTAGCTTAAGGCTGCATAGAGCACCCCAGCTATACCAGGCTACATTTCCTTACACACATTCAGACCACAAACTGAAGGCATGAGAACTAAAGGAGGTGGTCTATCAATATTGGTTAAACAGCACAATTCCCTTGAATTACCTCAGGTGCAATTTACTGTAGGTACAACCCCTCTTCAATTAATTGCCCGCTATAAGACCCACTCCATGAATCAGGACATCCACTCAGCCTAGTTGGATCTACTTGAGTCAATCAAGATACAACCAAACACCCTGGTTTTGGATGACATTAATTACCCATCCATTGACTGGGTAAATTGCAAGTGCTCTAACTCACTTGCCCAAAGGTTCCTGGACTTCTTTAACTCCAGTGCCCTGGACCATCTGGTTGACATACCCACAAGGGGCTCAAACATCCTGGATCTTGTGCTCACCAACATGGGGGACCCACTGTATCACCCCAGTGTGTGGCCATATCTGATGAGATCTGACCACAAATCAGTCTTGCTAGAAGTAACTATAACACAAGACTTCCCCTCCCCCCAGCAACAACTATACTACAAAATCTCTCCAAGGCCAAGTACAACCTCTTAAGTGACAGAATAAATAGCTTCATAACCCCTACCCCCACTGATGGAACAGTCTGAGTTATACACCAATGCTTTATATGAGTACCTGTACAATTGTATTGACTTTACCGTACCTGATAGAACCAAAGCAAGATCTTCAAGGAAAAACAAACATGCCTGGTGGACAACTGCCATTAATAGGTTATACGACAGGAGAAAGAAACTGGTGTCTAAGAATAGGAAGGAATGGTCTCAAAACTGGAAACACTCCCTCCTTAACTTAAACAAGCAAGTAAAACTCCTAGTAAAGCCCTACAAAGCTAACTATGAATCCAGATTAACTACCCTAACTAAGGATAACCACAACACATTCTTTAGTTACATCCATAACCTCAAACGCAAGGCCCAGATTTGCACTGAACTCATAGCTAATGGTACTACATATACAGAACCTGTGGACATAGCAAACCTGCAGGCTGACAGGTTCAGTGAAAACTTCACTTCCCTGTCCCCACAAAGCATCCCTAACACCTGTCCCCCACCTAGTATCAATGAGGAACAGGTCTTAAATGCCCTCTCCAAGGCCAAAAACACAGCCTCTATGGGACCAGACAACATCCTGGGCTGTATTCTACATGGTTTAAAACAGGAATTAGGATCACCATTGGGCACTCTTTTCAATAACAGCTGAAGAACCGGCTTCCTTCCAGCAGAATAGAAAATAGCTAATTATCCCTTTGCATAAAGGGAGTGCATCCACGGACCCTGGGAACTATAGATATATTAGTCTGACCAGCCTTATCTGCAAGGCCATGGAACAAATCATCATGGACCTTATTAACAAAGATATAGAAAATCTCCAAACACTTGATTCATCCAGTTTGGCTTTGTCAAATGGAGATCACGCCTGTTAAACTTGGTGGACTTATTCAAGACAGCCACCAAAGCTCGAGACAAGGGCAAATCTGTGCTACGGCCTTCCTAGACTTAGTCAAGACCTCTGACACAATCCCCCACTCAGGCATCATTGATAAACTCAGCCAGCTGGATATCAACATATATTCAAAACCAATAGACAGTGCTGCGTAGAAATATAAGTCCAGATACATGAATCACGCCAAAAATTTAATGCAAAGCTTTCGGGTTAACCACCCTTAATCAGTACATAAAAATGTACTGATGAAGGGTGGTTAACCCAAAAGCTTTGCATTAAATTTTTGGCATGATTCATGTATATCAACATATATTGTCAGGTGGATTGTAAACTGGCTCACTGATAGACCTCATGCAGTCAAAATAGGGGACTCCACCTCCTCCAGCAGACTTGTAACCAGTGGTGTTCCACAGAGATTGGTTCTGGGACCCCTGGTTCAGAATCTACTTCTCGAAAGTACATGCTAAAACTAAATGTCTTACACTGACTAATGACTGGTGCCAAAGTCATGATCTTAAACTTAATGCAAAATAAAATTAATTATCATCCCCTTTGGCAAGGGTGATGTTCCTGCCAACTACCACACCAATAGCAATACCCTAAGCACACAGTCAGTGGTGAGAGATCTGGGCACACAGGTCGACAGCAAACTTAACTTCGATCACCATGTCTCCACAGTGGCAAGAAGGGCATTTTATATTGCTCATCTCATAAGTAAGGGCATTGCCTCCAGGAAAAAAGAGGTTATAACCCCACTGTACTCTTCCCTCATCAGGCCAATAATAAAGTACAATGCTCCCTTTGGTATGTTCCTTTCCAACCACCTGCAGCAATTGGAAAGTCCACAAAGGTTCCTTACAAAGAAAAGTCAGGGTTTTCAAGATCTGTCTTATGTAGACAGACATGACATCATTGTCACTTTACTCTGTGTCATACAGACTGCTCAGAGGCAACCTGTGCCTTGCATATAGAGCAATCTCTGATCCAGCTTTAATGGAAATACTGCACATTCCCAAGTCAAATGGCACATGGCTCACTCATTCAAAGGATCTTAACCTGGTATGTAACATCAACAGAACTTGCTGGAGAGACAGATTTGTCTCACAGAGGTTGCCCTACCTTTGGAACAAGGTTCCTATTCATGTTAAACAAAGCCTCTCTTTGGCCCTATTTAAGTGTAATTTGGACGATTTGGATAATCAAAAATTCACCCTGGGGGTTCCACCTGTGTCCCACTTGGACGGGGAAATAGGTGATGATTTTAGTATCTGCTTGAACCAGACACCCTTGGGAATATAGGTTGAACTTGGCTAGGCTTGTAAGGGCTCTGGTGCTGTTAGCCTAGTAACCTCCTATGAAGATATTTCAGGCATCCATGAGACAGACATAAGTGGAAGATGGAAATGCAGGGCATTGTGGGAGGTTAGCTGGAATATGCAGAACTGTGCAACAGGCAGAAAACTGTGCAGACAGTCAACTGGCCCCATTGCAGTGCTACAGTGAGAGGTATCTTCCATTGCAGCCACTTACCACTCTTGTTATTGAAAGCCTGAGAGACAGATGGTTAAGGAGTGATCCTTGTTACACCCCCAAGTCAGCCGCATGTTCTCAGTTTCATTTCATTATAGCAGAGGCATCCATTTCTTGTTGTGTGAGCCATACCCATTTTATTTGCTACCTGTGCTTACCCATACAGGCCTGCTATGTGCAATGGGATCACTGATATAGCTGGAACCCATGTTGGGCCACATCCAGTTCCATTCCAATCCCTCACATGAGGTACACAGTCAGACCAGTTACTTAGATAAAGTTCATAAAACCAGCATATGGCAAAACAGCACACACCCTAATCCTGTTCTGATCCATTCCTAGCAGAAATCACCATCCATGTGATAATTCTGATACCTGCATACTCAGGTGAGATGAGGCTTTACTACTGAATATTTCTTCTCTCTTCGCTTCTCAGAATTTTGTGAACTCATACCACATCTGTTAGTGTTTACTCATATGGCTCTATCGTCATATTGACGGAATGCAGATAAGAGATGCTAGCACCTACCTTAGTTTTCTTATTATTATGGGATACGTCTCACTCAGTCCCAGTTTCATTTGGGTTTATTTGGACCTACACCTTTCATGGAAGGTCTAGTGTCTACTTACCTCTGTTCTATTTACAGCTATGACCACATGCCTCATCAGACTACTTGGAAAGCTATGTGTTCCTTTTTCACTTCTGTTCTGGTTGGAGACATACATTCTCTGACAGTAAGCTGGAGAGAGTGACACTAGTGTTACCCTTCCACGAGCACAGGGAAGCTGGGTTTATCATTTGACAATCACCAAACATGAAAATGATAGACAATATTTGGTGTACCTAGCAAACACGTAACTTCCTCAAACCAGGTGGAATTTGCTTGCTGAAAGGTCCATATGTATGAATTTTTTACTGTCCTCTATAACATGAACAAAAATCACAATTGTTTATTAGGAATTGATTCTTCTTCCAAATTTTCTTTTACTCCCTGTTTGATTTTCTGATTGAGCAGGCTGTTAAAGCTTTACATATGGAATGCAAAGCCTGAACAACAAGTTGATGCACTACCCTGGGGCATGGAGTCTGTAAATGTTGGTGGGGAAGTGCATGCCAAGGGTAAGAGAACGTTTCTAGACCATTTCCAGTTTGCTAGGGGCAACATGAATAGGACAACTCAGTGTCTGCAGAGGGAAGCTACAGGAAAAATGAACAGTGAGAACTGGGACAGTAAAAGCAGAAGGTGGGGAGGGGTGCAGCTCTGCCTCTATCTTATGACCCCTGGACCGTAAGGGAGAATAAATTGTTTCCATTCCAGTTACGTAATTGTACATATATACGATATGTTAGATCTTGGACGTGTATATTGTTTGTCAGATTGTCTATGCTTACTCATAAATGTAAAACATTATTTGTATACTGCACACTGTTTTGTTACATTATAATGTAACCTATGTCAAGCCTGTAATTGGTCATTGTTTGATCAGTTATACCCCAGTAAACAAATTTAATTAATTAATTAATTAATTAATTAATTAAAGGAATGTACATGGATTTGTTAATCATGCAGTAGAAAGAAACAAAGTTACTCTGGGGGTTCTACAATTGTGTTACAGTGGGCTGCAGACAGTGTTTGCATGGCTTGGGCAGGTACCAGGGTTATAATTATTCCTTTTACTGCTTGTAGACAGATGTTAGAGCAGTTAACTTGTGATGAACTGACATGGTCATGTTACTCAATCAGTCCTTCCTGTACACATGCATGCACATGCACGTGTGTGTGTGTGTGTGTGTGTGTGTGTGTGTGTGTGTGTGTGTGTATTTATTTGTCCTTAGTCATGAGATGGTGTTCAGACATGGTTCGCCAATTCATTCCATATAGGATAGGTTTCATTTATCTTCAGCTGTCTGTCATACCAAACTTTACAGTTCATCAGCATTGTGTTGCAGTCTGCAAAATTCAAATGTTCTATGATCTAGATCCGGGGGGTGGGGGCTTGACATTACTGGACACTGAGGTGATGGGAGTATACTGCTTATTAACAGCAGATTCCAGGTACTGAAAGAAACTGCTAAACCTTTATTTTATTGCAACTTATCCAATATCAATGTCAATGTACAAGTTAAACATGAGGTAGGGATGGTCTGCACACTTTGGCCATGACTGCAGAAGGATAATGCATTCTTATTCCCATCCCTCAGTCTCTGGAGGAATGTTTCTCCCATCCATTTTGTACAGATTTGGATTACAAGAGATTAAGCCTATAGTCAGGCCATACGTATGCAAGCGTATCTATTTACTTATTAGAGCAAGTGTGTGGACAAGTGCATAAACCAGTTTTCAGACAGACACTAGTTTCATCTAGGAAAAACACAACACATATGGTCTTAGGATATAAACAGTGAAACTACTACCACAACTCGAGTGACACATCTTTGATTAGCAGCATGGGTTCCTGGAGTTGGTGGTGATGGCCTTGAAATAACACCAGCTTACTGGCCTGCCATATTAGCAATGCCTACCGCTGGGTAGGTGATCAATTAAGGGAAACCCTAGGACAGGCTGGCACTTGTAAGAGACATCTTTGCCACTGAGTCTGGGATGATGTGAATAGAAAGCACACACATGTTTCCCAATTGGGTAGTCATTAAGAGTGGTTTGGTGGGGTGAAGAAAAGACCACCCTGGGACTATTAAACTGGTCCATTCATTAATGCTTGACCTTCTCATCTAGGGGAAGGAATAAACCAATCAGGTCCCAAAAGGGAAGCAAATGGGATGCAGGGTTCCCATTCAGTTTGAGAATGCTTGACTGTCACCCCTGGAGGAATACTTTGACCAGTGGGAAAATTTAGGGGAGCCCATGGGCAAATCCTGTAGAAGATGCAAGAGAAAACCAATCCCACAATGCAGGAAACTGTTCAAACTGTAGCATATTTATAAAGCAAATGACAAACTATCACAGTGCTCAGACAGGTAGAATAATTAACACACAGAAACAGAACCAGCTAACTACAGCACTTAATGTATAGAAGCACAGCCAGCTAACTAGAGCACTTAACATACAAAAACACAGCCAGCTAACTAGATCACTTATGTATAGAAACACAGCCAGCTAACTAGAGCAGTTAATGTACAGAAACACAATCAGCTAATTAGATCACTTAATGTATAGAAACACAGTTAACTACCTAGATCACTTAATGTATAGAAACACAGTCAACTAACTAGAGCAGTTAACGTACAGAAACACAGCCAGCTAACTAGTACAGTTAGAAATGAAAGTACAGTAGAACTAATCAGAAAAAAGCAACAATTATTACAACACAAGAAGCAGTAGCTCTCTAGTCAGTTAGATAAAATGCCTCATATGCAAAAGTGCATGTAAACACCATCAGCAATACACAAAAGTAATGACAGTACTCACAGCTATTTATCATAACAACAGCTAAGGGGCATTTTCAAGGTTATATGGATACTATGTGTATAACGTAAGCATTTTAGCACCTGCAAAAATAAGCAAACAGCTAGCTAAACTCTTTGACAAACACCCAGGAGTATCCTTTCAGACAGACTTGGCCCATCTGTGAGTAAGTGATTCTACCCACCTCACGAGTTGTAGACTTGTTCTGCTCCAATGTACATTCCTACCAAGCTTTTCTCTTGGTGGGAGGGCACTTACTGCTCCTCAAGTTGCACCCCAAGATGTTAAGTGTGAGACAGAGATTCAGGAAATGATGGAGATCTGGTGGATGACTTGCCCAGCTTCATTTAATTTTCACTTAGTATATTGGCATATTTTTTATTGGAAATGTCTTTCTCGGTATAGCTGGGTATACATCATGAGCTGAATGGTACCACCTCACCATTCTGTGTTGGCATAATTACCTATATTTATCTAGGAGGCATTGGTAATATGTCAGATTATACTGACTGATGTGATTGGAATGCAGAGAAAGGCAGTGGGGCTCACAACCACCTCCTACATAGATAGCCTTAAGGGTGCACTCTTGTGGGCATGGCTTAGTAACATAGAAGCTGTATTACTGGCTCAAGTCAGAGGGTTTTGTGCTTTGGATTAGTGAGTGAAGGCTGAAAACAAATACTGACTCAGCTAAAACACCATGCCCATGCCACTGAAACCCCCACTGTGTGAAAAACATTATCCTCCTAGCCTTAAATATTATTCCAGCTCCAAGGCCATTGTACCTCTGGTTTGGAATAATGATCATCTCGATATATTTGATGTTTATGACTTTTGACCTCTGTTAGCATTTTGAACATAAGTTGCTCCGAAAAAATGCTTCTAGTACACTTTAGTAGTAATTTTTGGAGCTTGCAGAATAATGCTTTAAAGGGTGACAAGAATATCTTGGTAAGAAGTGATATTGTGAGCTACCGCTTTCTATCAACCTATAAAAATGATGGCATACATACATACAAATACTTCAAGCATGTGCATTAATGCCCTTATATCTTGTCAATACACCAAAACACTGGTTCCCATAATGTGTCCTGGCTGTTCTTAAAAATATCTAAACTAGTACTTGCTTTAATGTAATTTGGTAGTCTGTTACATGCATCAGCTACTCTGTCAGAGAACCAGTTTATTTATTTATTTAACATTTGTTTACCGGAAAAGTCCAATTTGGAATTAAGCCAATTTTCAGCGGAGGCTCTGGGAGAAATGCATGTCTTTGTAATGTGGGAGGAAACCAGAGCAAACCCGGAGGTAACTCACACGTAAGCAGGGAGGATATGCAGACTCTGCACACAAGCACCCCAGTCGAGAATCAAACCAGAGAACCTCTTGCTGTGAGGCCTCAATGCAACTGCTGCATCATTATGCCATCCCAATTAGTACACTTCTCATTCCTATAGAATCTTTTACATACATTGTCTGATGATTTTCTAGTACTTTTTGATAACCCCAAGCATTCCCAGACCTAGTTGTCTCTAAATGCCATATATACCTGAATAAGAGCTCCTCTTAGATATCTGTAAAAGACACTGTACAAGTTCAGATATTTTAGTCTTTCGTAATACCTTAAATTTTGACATCCATGGATGCCTTTGGTATATTTCTGCTGTACTGTTTCCAGTTTATTCATGCTTGTTTTGTTACAGGGTTTCCATATTGTTATTCCATACTCAAGTTTGGGTCTAATGTAACTAACAAACAATGACATCATTATTTTTGATTTCCTAGACTTTATAAATCTTTTTATACAACCTATAGTTCTATAACTATCAGTAACCAATTGGTTGATGTGATTAGAAAAACTCTTAGCTGAATCTACCCATATACCCAGGTCCTTAAATGAATCTACAGTTTCAATCTCTGTGTGCTGTATTAATATTTCAGTCTATGTCTCTCAAATCTCATGTGCTTAGTTTTGATGTATTTAGACTTTAGATTTAGATATCTAGATTTAAAATTCAGATTATTACATCATTACACACTCTGGGGCATACAGAATTACAACTGATACATTTTTACATGGACTTGCAAATTATTTAATACTATTTAGTTTTCATTGAAAAATACAGACTGTAGCATGGATAATGAATCTTTGTGATCATGTTTAATTCTTGTACTGAATTATTTCAGAACCATATCAGTGTTTCTC
This sequence comes from Protopterus annectens, assembly GCF_019279795.1. NCBI lineage: Eukaryota > Metazoa > Chordata > Ceratodontiformes > Protopteridae > Protopterus > Protopterus annectens. Next base: position 375,544,414 of record NC_056743.1, read on the forward strand.
AATATCTGTTAGACTGTCTAATCTCTTGGTTGTTAGGCTGAATCTGTTTTACTGCATTCTGCTTTTTGCTGTGATGTGGAAAGTGTTACAACTGGTGTTAGGCACACACTGCAATAATGTATTGTGCTCTTGGTACTAAAGTCATTTCACTACAGTACTGATAATACATCAGTGCACTGTTATTATGTACAAGCAATGTATCCTTGTTCACTGCTAAAGCTGTATACAACAGTTATTTAAATTATACCAAAATTCTCAGATTGTGTATGTTGCACTATTAAGTGATGTACATTATTATAATTGTTTGCATGTAAAAATTCATCAGCATCTGACAGCACTGCCTTATACATCAACATGCTTATGAGGGATTGCATTAGTTTTTATGGGAACTTCACAATACTGGCTGGCTGCAATTAACAGTAGCCCTCAAATATCCCTAATATGAAGCATTAATCATTGATCTATTTAATCTGCCCCTGCAACTGAAAAGTTACAAATGCAGTATAATTGCTGGATGTCAAAGAAAGGCACAATCTCTTGAAATATGCTTTGGGTATCTAAATCTGAATGCCAGCTCCTGGCTAAAATGAAAGAAGCTTAAAATGTCATAAACAAGCTGGTTACTTTGTTTTTAAACATATTTTTATTACAGTCAGAATACTGCTATAACATTTTCTATGAGTAGCATTCATGCTTGTAGTTTAACCTATTTTGTAGGGTATGCCAAGGTAAAATTGCTTTTCTTGAAAAAAATATGATCTTATTACTGATAATTTTTATACTCTGGTCAAAAAAAGCAAAAAAAAAAAAAAAAAGTTGCAGCTTATTTGAAGGAGTATTGAAGTGCAGAGGGTCTCACTGGTGAAAACTGCCATATTCTGAAGACCATAGCTACAGGAAAAAAAAGCAGGTCTTTCTGCTAGAGTGAGCTTGTTCAACACGTATTGCCTTCCCAGCTGTTGTCTGCTGTTTCAGTTACAGGCACTTCTCTGTCAGAGCAGAAAACAAGAAATATGGCATGTGGCAGTGTTGTTAGCGTATAATACTGCATGTGTAACAATAAATGACAAAGCAGACAAAGGCATGCAACATTATAACAACCTATGCTATGATGGCCCTGAAAACTGCTTTTGAAAACACACAAACTGTTCTTCAGATGAGCAAGGAGTGAAAGGTTTAAACTGAAAAACCAGCTTACATTAACATTTCCACAATTATACTTTCTCCCCCAACACCCCCCCCCTTAAAAAAATAGAATTTCAAATGACTGTTTAACTCTGAAAGATCATTATGTTAAATTTATTTTAGCTGTCATTCTGTGTTGTGTATACCTTATTGCAGCTTCACGCATTTAAGCTTTACTTGAAGAGATACTGGATTGTGTAGATAGAGTTTTGGGGAAAAATGACTTTTGATGCTGATGAATGGTTTAATTTTAGATAGCTTATAATCCTGATTAAAGGTATATAATCATTTCAACATGTAATTATTTGTATAAAGACAGTCATGCTGTTTAAAGATCAGTTCCTTATGCTTTACTTTTTATATGTACAAACATAATTTATGAACTATTTTATTTTATCTGTTAACCAAGAAAACCCACCAAAAACAAGGAGTAATGTCATTTTAAGTAGCTTGCTCAGAGTAATAATAAGCAAATGAAGGTGAAAAGAATCAAACCTTATACACTGAACTACAAGAAGCAGCTCATCAGTCAACAGCTTAGAGCCTTAATCCTGTCATAGCTGCAGTATCCGCATCACCCACACAGAGTATTATACGCACATTGTCTCCTGTGCATACATACATATGTGCTGTGTTATCCTGTCATAGCTGCAGTTTCCGCATCACCCACACAGAGTATTATACGCACATTGTCTCCTGTGCATACATACATATGTGCTGTGTTATTCTGTCATAGCTGCAGTATCCGCATCACCCACACAGAGTATTATACGCACATTGTCTCCTGTGCATACATATATATGTGCTGTGTTATCCTGTCATAGCTGCAGTATCCGCATCACCCACACAGAGTATTATACGCACATTGTCTCCTGTGCATACATACATATATGCTGTGTTATCCTGTCATAGCTGCAGTATCTGCATCACCCACACAGAGTATTATACGCACATTGTCTCCTGTGCATACATACATATATGCTGTGTTATCCTGTCATAGCTGCAGTATCCGCATCACCCACACAGAGTACTATACGCACATTGTCTCCTGTGCATACATACATATGTGCTGTGTTATCCTGTCATAGCTGCAGTATCCGCATCACCCACACAGAGTATTATACGCACATTGTCTCCTGTGCATACATACATATGTGCTGTGTTATCCTGTCATAGCTGCAATATCCGCATCACCCACACAGAGTATTATATGCACATTGTCTCCTGTGCATACATACATATGTGCTGTGTTATCCTGTCATAGCTGCAATATTACACATCCGCATCACCCACACAGAGTATTATACGCACATTGTCTCCTGTGCATACATACATATGTGCTGTGTTATCCTGTCATAGCTGCAATATCCGCATCACACACAGAGTATTATACGCACATTGTCTCCTGTGCATACATACATATGTGCTGTGTTATCCTGTCATAGCTGCAGTATCCGCATTACCCACACAGAGTATTATACGCACATTGTCTCCTGTGCATGCATACATATGTGCTGTGTTATCCTGTCATAGCTGCAATATTACACATCCACATCACCCACACAGAGTATTATACGCACATTGTCTCCTGTGCATACATACATATGTGCTGTGTTGCTCTGTATGAGTTATTAATTCCTGTGCACACATACATGTGTGCTGTGTGTGCTCCGTATGACAGTTATTAATTCCTGTGTGCACATACATGTGTGCTCTCTGTATGAGAGTTATTAATGGAGCTCAGTCAAAAGATGAAAAAATAAAAACAGAATCACACACTTACTTAGCTTTTTCTTTCCATGCAGGCGGACTAAGCAATAATGCTCATATCTAGGAATAATATATAAAGACTAAGCAATCATTTTCTTATCAATGAATATTATCTAAATTATAACCCTAGAAATTAAATCAAAGCATCTGTACTTCTCTGTCTGAATTCAGAAATCTGCTATCTGGAGATGGATTTTACTGCTTAACCATAAGACTCTGTATTTTTTATTAAAAATTAGTCATCTTTGAGCATTCATATGCTACAGCAGTGAAATAAAATAGCTTACTTATAGATGGTTGAGGAGAGAGTCTCCATTTCATCCGAGTCCCGTTTCAGCTGAAGGCAGCCAGTCTGCACACAGTTGCTCAGGTAAAACCCTACTGCACATGTTTCAGTGAGCTATTAACCAGCCCCTGACTTTGTCTGCTAGAAACATCCAACCATCTCTTCTGCAGAGAACTCATTCAGCATGTGTGTGTGTGCTTTCGTGGGTGGGTGTGAGGATCCACAGATACACACACAGACACGTACTCCCCTCCTACCACACATAACTGACAGAGAAATGATTCTGCAGGAGGAGACTGTAGTTTTAAGGGGAGGCTTCATAAATGCCTGCCACTCTAAACAATTGAGATAATGAAACCTACAACTTTTCCTGTCAAACATATAGCTGTCTGAACAGGATAAAGATTCATACTTCTGCATGGTAGGATTTTGTAATATTTTATAACTGAAAAACCAGGCTCAGAGTGAGAGAAATACAGGCAATAAGAACAAAAGCAGAAAAAGGAGCAGCACTGTGAAGGAAGAAAAACAGCAAAAGACATCATGGTGAGCTAGGACAATAACAGCTGCTGTTCAAAAATAAAAGGTTACAAGGAGAGCTATATTGTAAAAGCAGAAAAACTAAAATTGAACAACATGAATATGTGAACATGTAAAAAGTAGAATATTGTACATATAATTGGTAAAAATAGATACAGAAGTAGGAAAAAATAAACGGGGAAAGATGTAAAATTTGAGGAAGAAAGATGAAACACATGAACTGAAAGAGGTGAAAGAAAGCAACAGAGGAAAACAGATAATTGCATGTGAGATAGAAGGAGTGAGAAAGAGAGACAGGGTATACTGGAGAGCAGAATGCTAGGAAAGATTTTTCATGACCATCCCTTAATTTAGCTTCTTCCTGGTACATTTCAGATGTGGATAACAAGCCAGTTCTGTTACTGTTCTTCACTGCATCTATAATAGAGCAAAACCACATAATTTTACTCCTTTAATAATTCGTACAGTTTACAGTGTGTGTGTGTGTGTGTGTGTGTGTGTGTGTGTGTGTGTGTGTGTGTGTGTGTGTGTGTGTGTGTGTGTGTGCGTGTGTTATGCCTGAGTATTCTTTTTTGGAGAATAGAACTACTGTGATACTCAGAGGGTGGGTGACTAACGACTAATGCTAAACAGTACTGCATGTATACATCTAATAACTGATGGGAGAAAGTAATAGGTTTACAGTGCAAAAGAAAAGCAGAATTGTGGTACTCAATTGTTCACCTCTTATTTTTGTGAACATTGAAGTACAATTCTGCTTTCTTTTTTTCGGATTCCAGGTTTGTGGCATCTCAGAAAATTCCCCTTTCTTTAAAGTGACGTGATCTTAAGTAGGTGTGAGTGGAAGAGCCCTAAAGATTGGTGAGGGTGGATGCTTTTTTATTGTTACAGGGAATTTTGATGTTCATTTTTTTTCTTTTTGCTAAATCACAATTAAGTGTTCACAAACTAGAGTGCCAACCCTTGTGTATAATTTAATCATATGGCCATATTGCATTTATGTAGCAAATATGTGCATATTTAGGTGTTCAAAGGCTGCCAGGTATGCTACATTTGCTTGATAGTAGAAGTAGATAATAATCCTATCTAGTCACCTTTTGAGTGTATTTAAGATGTATGTCTGGCAGTTAGCATAGAGTATTAACCTGGTTAGCTGCTAATGAGCTGCTTCCTGTTGTCCAGAGTTTGATTCTGTCAACCTCCATTTGTCTACGATGTGACTCTGAGCAAGACACTTAACCATACATTGCCTCTTAGGCTAAGTCTGAGTAATGTGTGTGTTGCATCACTCTATCCCACTTACGAAGATAAACAAATAAATAAATAATACGTCTCCTCCTCCTTCCTCCTGTCCTCTCTTTGCATTTCATCCTCACCACCCATTTTGCTGGTCTATTCCATAGGTCTACAATGCTCTGTAGGGAAGAAAAAAGGTACTTTCAAAGATTCATGAGGCAGTTAGACCCACCAGCCCTTGCCCCCTTTTCCTATGCCCTTACATCTCAGGATGATGCCTTCAGACCACCAGCATGATTGTATATACTCATAGATGCCCTTCCTGTTTCTTTTAATCCGTGGTGACAAGCTTTAAGTCCTGTAGCTTCTGATAATATATCCTTTTATCCATCCTACACAGCTTTCTGGTGACTCACCTCTGGACTTCATCTAGCAGCTTGATGTCCATTTCATTCTGTGTCCTTTACAAGTGCCTATTGTTTAGTTATGCTAGTTTCTGTGAGGTTTTTTTAAGAGGAACTAGCACTCCATTAGAAAGTCCCTACCTCCCATGGGTAGAGGTGTTACAAAATGTTCTGCTTGGGGAAATTAATAGGAGTGCACTCTTCCTCTTAGTACTCACAACAGAAAGAATAATGATCACATGATAGCATACCATTATAATTTTCTTGTGTTTGTGTTATTCTTAAAGCACATTTACAGTAGCTGACTAAATACAAACCATATGCTACACCTTTTATACCATGTGTGACATCCCCTCCTCTGGGCCAGTAATCAAGGAGTCTGAATCCTCACCACAGACACCAGTGAGGGACGTTCACTTGGAATAAAGATAGATACATGCACTATTTTCAGATGCAGCTCTCTGCACCAAGCACAATTTCCCTTAACAGCACACAAGGAACACACTCACTTCAGGGACTGGGTTTCACTCTGTCTCTCTGCAGGCCCCCAGTAAGACTCCCTACTGGCCCAGTTATAGAGCTGAGTCCTCATCTGAGTCCTTTATCACTCTCTTCATGAAACCAATGCTGTGTGTCCCTGCTCCGAGTAGCTGACACACACACTCTTTGAGATTTGATTTTTACACACACACATATGGGAAAGGCTGGGACAACTTTACTACCTGTGGCCCTCTGCCCAGACTATAAGGTAAAATCTGCCACCAGACACTCCAAAGCCAGCTAGTCTAAGGCTCTTACAAGGGTACCAAATTATACTGAGTAAAATTAATACTAATACAGATGGTAGTGTTTGACCAATGCAGTAAGGGTTTCAGGAGTGGCCACAGTGTCACCAAATAAATATAAGCACTCTCAAAGGTTAGAATATTCTCAAAAGGACCAGCCACAATGAAAAGTTTAAATATATTTAATAATAAGCAATAAAAGAACATGAAAATCCTAAATATCTATTTACAAAAAGCATCAGAGTTTTGCTCACAGGAAATATTAAAATAACACAGATGAACAGATTCACACAGCTACAGGAAAACAGTACTTAAGTAATCTGACTATATTTTCCTGACTGATCTAAAGAATTACTAGTCCTTGGTTTCTTACTAAAGCAAGGCAAGATGAAATGGGTGAGTGATCCTACTATGTCAAGTTTCAAAAAGAGACTTCTCTGAGAATCTCTTCTAGTATTAAGACATCATTTCAGTGCTGGATTACAGAATAACATCAAATACATATAGTCATCTGACTTCTGGTTCCCATACTACAACCTTTACTAGAAACTGAACCAGAATTTAACACATATGTGTTACCATACACACAAATGGAGCTTCTCTAAGATGTGTTATAGCGTCTGGAAGCCATAAAACCATTTCAACGCTTCCACCCTTCTAGGGTAGCAATTAGTAGATTGCTAAAGAGAATACAGCAGGATTCCTAGTCCTTGTTTTCACAGACATTTTGTCTTTGGCTGCAATCAGAATTGTAAGATACAATCTTTATGGCCTTCCAGGTAATGTTATTTCAGACTATTTTTCAAAGTTAGCTGGACTGATATTAACCTCTTCTCTTCCAGTATCTCCTGTTACAATATATTAATTCCAACAGTTACAACACAGTCTGACATACAGGTGTATTTCTTTTTCTGTCCCACAGGACCCACTGTTGGTACATTTTTAATATAAGCAACTTAACAAATATATTTTCAACACAAGCACCTGTACAAATCAGCTTGATATACAAATGACATATAATTCTTTACAAAACTCCACATCCACAGCCCTACTTCTCCTGGCATAGCTGGGAATACATCACATTGTCACACCATGCTTATTCTTAAAATACAAATTCATATTCCAGTTTTAACAGTTGATCTCATTCAGAAGTATTATTTGACTAAAGGGTCAGCACCCTAAGCCCATGTGGATGCTGACATAATTTCATAGCAGTCAGTGAACTTGTACATGAATACCTTCCCTTCTTCTGCTGCTGTGTGCCACTGCATGTGTGCATCTTTGATCATGTTGTATGAATACTTTCTGGGATTTCCAATCATTCCTTTCCATAACCTTGAAGCCAGGAATGCCCTCCTATTGTCCTTGTGCTAGTAAGCATCTTTGACATTGTTGCCAAAAAGAAGGAACACCTACACAAAGGTTGGCATTTCCAGCTAGTTCTGCAAAAAATCATGGCATACTGAGTGGAATAACATGGAGAAGATGTATGCCACATTATTTTATAGCAGCCATATCTTTGTGTTGAGAATGGCATAAAGAGAGGAGTCATATTGTCGTAGCTAGGGGGCTGTGCTTAACTTGTGTACTGCCTTTAAAGGAAATGTTCTGCAGGATGAAAACACAGCAGCTCTATCACCCCATGGCAGCAAATGCATCTCAATAATGGCCAGAATAAAGCAATTGTATATATTTTCAAAGTAATAATTTCCGCTTTGCCTTCATGAAGGGAAATGTTAAGTGGTTTTCAAGATTGGAACAAAGACAGTAATACAGTACAGGAGTGTGTCACAGGCTGCTTATGGAAATGGTTATACAGTGCCCATTTCCCATACCTGAGGGATGGTTGATACAGTAATAGTACATGGAACAGGAGGAGCAGACAACTGCAGGTTATTGCAGGTAGGCTAGCTTCCATCCACATTCCAATGCAGTGGTCATGTTTGAGCAGCAATTCTATTACTTATAAGTGAGAAGGGAAGCATGGTCTTTCACCATGGAGGATATCAAAGTGTAGCAACTGCCTTCAAGTCTCACTTTGTAGGTGTCTGTTGTTCAGGTGAAAATGCAGACTGTAGCCAATGAATGTCACCTGTGGAGGCATTTGCAGCTGTGCTTTGGACATGTTAGGATTATTACTGCTTTATGGTACCATTCCTCGAGTAATTTTTCAAATGGATCCACAAAGCTGCTTTAGTTTAGCCAATAAAAATTGTGCTGGAAAGATGAAACATAGTACAAACTTGTAACAAAGGACAATGGACAGACTGTTTTTAAAAGGACTCCCTACTGACAGTGAAATAAGGACAGCAAACACTGGATAGCTGGATGTCTGGAGCCATGCATTTTCCATGTTTACTTATGTATATTACTGCTTCTCCTTTATTATGAAAAAGCTGGAAGAGTTTAGTGAACAGTTCTCGTAGAAAACACTCTTTTATATAGAATTCCTCCAATAGTCAAACTATTGTTTATTTTACTTATTTTCTAACCTGATAAACAAAATGGAACTTTTTTATACATGAATTGTACCAAAGGTAATTTGCTTGACAACAAAGTACACACAAAACTCTGTCAAGCACCTGAGTTTGCTTATTCAGTATGATACAGATGTCATCCTATCAGAGCAAAAGCCTATTCCAGCAAGCAACAGAAATAAGACTGTGAATCAGTCCTTCATGGGGTGCACATACATAGTTGTACATCAAGTGGATACGTACACAATATTTAGACAATCTCTGATTCACTTAATATTATGTCAATGGTATGTGCAAACAAACTATAATACCTAGCAAAATTCCATGTAGACAAAGGGAGGGTATGCCGATTCTACTCAGATGACAGCCTGAAAAATGAGCTTGAGACCCAAGACCTGGGAGGCAGTAACACTACACTGTGCACCATGATGCTGCGCCTTATACATAAATAACATTCAGTATCAGTGCTACACATGAATAACATGCAGCATCAATGCTACACATGAATAACATGCAGCGTCAATGCTACACATAAATATGCAGCATCAGTGCTACACATGAATAACATGCTACACATAAATAACATGCAGCATCAATGCTACACATAAATAACATGCATCAATGCTACACATAAATAACATGCAGAATCAATGCTACACATAAATAACATGCAGTATCAATGCTACACATGAATAACATGCAGCATCAATGCTACACATGAATAACATGCAGCATCAATGCTACACATAAATAACATGCAGAATCAATGCTACACATAACATGCAGTATCAATGCTACACATGAATAACATGCAGCATCAATGCTACACATGAATAACATGCAGCATAAATGCTACACATGAATAACCTGCAGCACCAATGCTACATATAAATAACATGCAGCATCAATGCTACACAAATAACACGAAGCATCAGTGCTACACATGAATAACATGCAGCAAAAATGCTACACATGAATAACATGCAGCATCAATGCTACACACGAATAACATGCAGCATCAATGCTATGCACGAATAACATGCAGCATCAATACCTTTATTATGAATGGTCACAAAACATTAAAGTGTCTCTCTTGTGAACTAGAGACATTTCTTCTCCTGAAACTGTTTCTGTTCATGACGTAGTAATCTGTGCTGCTAATCATTATGTTGTCAAGTGTAAACAGCATGCAAGGTAATCTCGCAGTGAATAAAACAGAATTGTCTAGGGTTCAGTGTGATAATTTTCCTGTGCCTTTTAAACAGAGAAAGAAAATCAATGCATTTTAAAATATTTAATCCAAACTAAATTATACCTAAATCTCTCATTTTTATGTTAGTGTTTCAGGAGGTCTTCAAGAGGATATATTGGCACCGTACAAACCAGATTATTTAGCACTTATTTTGCTATGGTGAGGGCCTACTGGACAGAGTCCACTGACCCTCAGGCTGCTGTATACTAGAACTAAATAATCCCCAATTCTTAGCAACAGACATTGAAACCTGACTGAAGCATATGGGATTAAATGACCTCTTGTGCATGCTATGAACTTTTAAAGGAAACAGAAAAGTAGGTGTATTGTCATTACATATATATATATATATATATATATATATATATATATATATATATATATGGGTTCACTACATATGACCAAAAGTTCATATGACCGACGCCCATTTGACTGAGACCAAATAACGGAAAGTTCATTTGACCGAAAACTCATTTGACCGAAAAACAGCACTGACAGGTATATGCCCTGTTCCCCACTGTAGTGCAACCCTGGAGTTAGAATATATTGTTAGGAGGAGTGTGGGGTGGCAAGGCCCCTCCTAGTTTGATCAGATATTTTATGGTTTAATTTGATCTGCACCCACCACACCCCCCAAACAATATATTCTAACTCCAGGGTCATACTACAGTGGGGAACAGGGCATATATCTGCCAGTGCTGTTTTTCTGTCAAATTAGTTTTCAGGATAAAGTATTCAGGATAAATGTTACTGGCAACAATCTGGCATGGCTATGGGGACCAGCTGTGCTAATTCATGCACCAATTTGGTGATGTCGGAATGGGAATTCCATCATGTATTGGGACAACATAGAGGTCATATTGCCATATATAGATGTTTTGTTGATGACATGTTTATTGGTTGGAAAGGCAACAAGCAAGAGCTTGACTTGTTTTTTCATTCTTTAAATGATAGTAGTAATTTTTAAAAATGTACCCTCACTTGTTCCCAAGTCACTGTTGATTTCTTAGATGTGAACATCCGGCTGGAGAATGGCAAAATGCTGACCAGGATGCATAGGAAGGACTGTTATAGAATGTCATATCGCCATAGGCGGAGTATGCATCCACAACATATATTTGGGAACATTGTGAGAAGTCAAGCCTTCAGGGTCTCGAGGTTGTCATGTACTACTTCTGACTTTGAAGGAAGTTTGTCAGATTTGAAGAAAGAGTTTGCCATCAGGGGTTACACCCAAGTTGAAGTTAATCAAGCTTGTGTCAGAATAACCAACGAGCGTGATAGTAGAGCATGTCCATATTTTTCTGCTCTGTATAGGCAATCAGATCACCTCATAGATATTGTTGTCCTCCCATTGATTTGAAATTTTCCCATGGTGTAAATATGGTGAAAGATATAGTTACCAGGAACTGGCATATTTTACAGACTGACAGCAGATGTTCCGATATATTAGCAGATGGCCCTAGATTTGTATACAAGAACCACAGTAATTTAAGGCAACAGTTATGTTTTCCTAGACATGCCATGTCTGGATTCCAAGTTCTGATGGGTACATCTAAATGTCATAAATGCAATTTTTGTCAGTTTATAGATGAGTCTAGGTTCTTTAACCACCCTGTCATGGGCTACTTGTGGAAGTTGAGGGCATCTGCTGATTGCTGCACCAGGAATGTGGTTTATTTAGCACATTGTCAGCGCTGTTATAAATTCTACGTTGGTAAGATGAACAGGAGCTTAAAAGAAAACATTAGGGACCGTGTGTATTGCATGAAGAAGCAATATGATTTTAGTGCCTTAGCAAAACATGTTTTGTCTACTGGCCTTGAACACACCTTCAGGGTATTATGTGTGATCAGCCCAGGTCTGCGAGGTGGTGATATAGTGACTCACACTGAAGTGGTCAAGTTGGAGTGAATCTTGAGGTTGGGGGCACACCTAGCTATGGGGTTGAATGATCATGTCCCCATTAAGCCTGTATTAAAGAATAAATGGCTGTAGGGCATTTATTGTTGTTTTATATATTTATGAATATTTTTCATGTTTTATTTATTTGTATTAATGTTTTTATTATTTTTTTATATTTTTTATCAGATTTTATAACAGTAAATATTATCTACTTCATATGCCTTTAAGCTGAGAATGTGGCTGCATGAATGTTTGTTTTATTGGCTGTTAAGCTGTTGGAGATGATGTCATTTGTATACAAGTTATTCTGTCCCCATTCATGTTTGTCTGAAGAAGCGGTATGGTATTACTGTGAAAGCGCTAACTTTCTTTCTCTGCAATAATGTTTTTTGGTACGATTACTTGCTGGATCATCAAGTTTTTGGATTTAGCTGCATATCGAGCTGTCTTCTGCCTGCTTTGGGAAATTTTACAGATATATTTACACACACACACACACACACACACATATATATATATATATATATATATATATATATATATATATATATATCCATCCAGCTACAACCCTTGTCCCATTTTTGCCAATGAGGTTGGGGTGTTACGTCAACAGTGGCAGTCATCAAGAGCCAAGGTTTACACTGTGGGGTGGCTAGCCATGTGTGTGTGTGTGTGTGTGTGTGTGTGTGTGTGTGTGTGTGTGTGTGTGTGTGTGTGTGTGTGCGCATGTGCGCATGTGTGTGTGTGTGTGTGTGTGTGTGTGTGTGTGTGTGTGTGTGTGTGTGTGTGTGTATATATATATATATATATATATATATATATATATATATATAGATATAAATAAACTGAAGTGATTTACAACTCAATTACAACCATGCACGTATTGTGTTTTACGTTTGTGATATTGTATATGTTTAAATGGAATAATTCATTTTGCATCTGTAGTTGTGAACTGAAATCTCAACATGGCTTTGTCAGGTAAATAGCTCTGTTTGCTTAAACCAAGATGCAGAATAAACCAGCTGAAGTATGGATTTTATAACAAAACTGTTAGGAATATCACCCATAAAAAGTAACTTGCTTGTACCTCTTACCTGCCTGGAAAAGTGACATTAATACTCATTATATGGTATTTGAGAGAGAGAGAGAGTAAGAGTTGCCTACCTATTTCACAGGCCAAGATTTACCTTATGAAGGAGTCATACCATGGCTCTGGTGTCTTCTTAACATAAAATTTTAACTGAGCAGTACTATGACTCTGGTGGGTTGGAAACATGCCAGGTTATATGGGCAGTACAGTCAGCCTAATGGGTTAGTTACATCCCAAGTTATATGGGCAGTATACTGTGGTGAGTAGGTAACATAAGTTAACTGGAAAGTACAGTATTTGTGGCAAGTAGGTAACATAAAAAAATTACATGAACAATATAGTAAGTATGAAGGCTTGGTAGCAAGTTAACCAGGCAGTGGTGACGTTTTCAGGTTAATAATGTGACAACTTTAACAGTACAGTCACTCTGGTAGGTTGGTAACCTGGCATGTTATCTGGGCAATAAAGTTGCTCTGGCAAACTGGTAATGTGACATGATAACTAGCAATACAGTGACTCAAATGGCTTGGTAACATGGCACATTAACTAGTAAGTACAGTGACTCTAATGGCTTGGCAACATGGCTTGTTAACCAAGCAGTACAGTGACTCATCACCTGGTAACATGACATGACAGCTAGGCAGTACAGTGACTCTAATGGCTTGCTTACATGGCAAGTTTACTAGACAGTACAGAGACTCTAATAGCCTGATAACATGGCAAGTTAATTAGGCAGTACAGTGATTCTAATGGCCTGTAACATGGCATGATAGCTAGGCATAACTAGGCACACATTGACTCTAATGTCCTGGTAACATGGTGTGTTAACTAGGCAGTACAGTGACTCTAATGGATTGGTAACATGACATATTAACCAGGTAGTAAAGTGACTCTAATGGCCTGGTAACAGCATGTTAACAAGGCAGTACTGTGACTCTAATGCCTGGTAACATGGCATGTTAACTAGGCAGTACAGTGACTCTAATGGCCTGGTAACATGGCATGCTTGGTGGCTTTAAAGGCTTGGTAACATTGTATGTTAACCAGGCAGTACAGTGACTCTAATGGCTTGGTAACATGGTGTGTTAACCAGGCAGTGCAGTGACTATAATGGCTTGGTAACATGGCTTGTTAATTAGGCAGTACAGTGACTTTAATGGCCTGGTAACATGGCAGGTTAACTAGGCAGTACAGTGACTCTAATGGCTTGGTAACATGGCATGTTCACTAGGCAGTACAGTGACTCTAATGGCCTGGTAACATGGCATGCTAACTAGGCAGGAAAGTGACTCTAATGGCCTGGTAACATGACATATTAACTAGGCAGTACAGTGACTCTAATGGCCTGGTAACATGGCATGTTAATTAGGCAGTACATTGACTCTAATGGCTTTGTAACATGGCACGTTAACCAGGCAGTACACTGACTCTAATGGCCTGGTAACATGGCATGTTAACTAGGCAGTACAGTGACTCTAATTCCCTGGTAACATGGCATGTTAACTAGGCAGTACAGTGACTCTAATGAGCTGGTAATATGGTGTGCTAAGAAGGCAGTAAAGTGATTCTAATAGCTTGGTAACATGGCTTATTAACCAGGCAGTACAGTGACTCTACTGGCCTGGTAACATGGCATGTTAACTAGGCAGTACAGTGACTGTAATGCCCTGCTAACATGACATGTTAATTAGGCAGAAGAGTGACTCTAATGGTCTGGTAACATGGCATGTTAACTAGACAGTACAGTGACTCTAATGGCTTGATAACATGGCACGTTAACCAAGCAGTACAGTGACTGTAATGGACTGGTAACATAGCTTTTTAACCATGCAGTACAGTGACTCTAATAGCGTGGTAACATGGCATGTTAACTAGCCAGTGCAGTGACTGTAATGGCATGGTAACATGGCATGTTAACTAGGCAGGACAGTGACTCTAATGCCCTGGTAAAATAGTGTCTTAGCTAGGCAGTGCAGTGTCTATAATGACTTGATAACATGGCACATTATCCAAGCAGTACAGTGACCCTAATGGCTTGGTAACATGGCTTGTTAACCAGCCAGTACAGTGACTCTAATGGCTTGGCATCATGGCACATTAACCAGCTAGTACAGTGACTCTAATGGCTTGGTAACATGGCTTGTTAACCAGGCAGTACACTGACTCTAATGCCCTGGTAACATGGCATGACACCTATGCAGTACAGTGACTCTAATTCCCTAGTAACACAGCATGTTAATTAGGCAGTACAGTGACTCTAATGGCCTGGTAACATGCCATGCCAACTCAGCAGTACATTGACTCTAATGCCCTGGTAACATGGCATGTTAATTAGGCAGTATGGTGACTCAAATGAGCTGGTAATATGGCATGTTAAGTAGGCAGTACAGTAACTCTAATGGCTTGGTAACATGGCTTGTTAACCAGGCAGTAAAGTGACTCTAATGGCCTGGAAACATGACATGTTAACTAGGCCGTACAGTGAGTGTCATGCCTGGTAACATGGCATGTTAACTAGGCAGCACAGTGACTCTAATGCCCTGGAAACATGGCGGCTTAACTAGGCAGTGCAGGGACTCTAATTGCTTGATAACATGTCACGTTAACCAAGGAGTACAGTGACTCTAATGGCTTGGCAACATGGCTTGTTAACCAGCCAGTACAGTGACTCTAATGGCCTGGTAACATGGCATGTTAATTAGGCAGTATAGTAACTCTAATGCCCTGGAAACATGGCATGTTAACTAGGCAGTACAGTGACTGTAATGCCCTGGTAACATGGCATGTTAACTAGGCATCACAGTGACTCTAATGCCCTGGTGACATGGCAGCTTAAATAGGCAGTGTACTGACTCTAATTGCTTGATAGAATGGCATGTTAACCAAGCAGTACAGTGACTCTAATGGCTTGGAAACATGGTTTGTTAACCAGACACTACAGTGACTCTTATGACCTGGTAACATGGCATGTTAACTAGGCAGTACAGTGATTCTAATGCCCTGGTAACATGACGTGTTAACTAGGCAGCACAGAGATGCTAATGGCCGTGCAACATGGAGTGTTAACTAGGTTGTACAGTGACTCTAATGGCCTGGTAACATGGCATATTAATCAGGCAGAACAGTGAATTTAATGCCCAGGTAACATGGCATGTTAACCAGGCAGTACAGTGACTCTAATGGCTTGGTAACATGGCATGTTAAGTAGGCAGTACAGTGACTCTAATGGCTTGGTATCATGACACGTTAACTAGGCAGTACAGTCACTCTAATGGCTTGGTGTCATGGCATGTTATCTAGGCTGCAGAGTGACTCTGATGGCCTGGTAACATAGCATGTCAATACAGTGACTCTAATGGCTTGGTAACATGCCATGTTAACTAGGCAGTACATTGACTCTAATGGATTGATATCATGGTGTGTTAACTAGGCATTACAGTGACTCTAATGTCCTGGTAACCTAGCATGTTAACTAGGCAGTACAGTGACTCTAATGTCCTGGGAACATGGCATGTTAACTAAGCAGTACAGTGACTCTAATGGCCTGGTAACATGGCATGTTAACTAGGCAGTACAGTGACTCTAATGTCCTGGTAACATGGAGTGTTAATAAGGCAGTACAGTCACTCTAATGGCTTGGTAACATAGCATGTTATCCACGCAGTAGAGTGACTCTAATGGCTTGGTTACATGGCTTGGTAAATAGGTAGTACAGTGACTCTAATGGCCTGGTAACATGGTATATTAACTAGGCAGTACAGTGACTCTAATGCACTGGTAACATTCTGTGTTAACTAGACAGTACAGTGACTCTAATGGCCTGGAAACTTGACACGTTAACCTAGCAGTACAGTGACTTTAATGCACTGGTAACATGGCATGTTAACTAGGCAGTACACTGACTTTAATGACCTGGTAACATGGCATGTTAACTAGGCAGTACAGTGACTTTAATGTGCTGGTAACATGGCATGTTAAATGGGCATTATAGTTACTCTAATGGCCTGGTAACATAGCATGTTAACTAGGCAGTACAGTGACTCTAATGGGATGGTAACATGGCATGTTAACTAGGCTGTACAGTGACTCTAATGGACTGGTAACATGGCACATCAATCAGGCAGTACAGTGAATTTAATGCCCTGGTAACATGGCATGTTAACCAGGCAGTACAATGACTCTAATGGCTTGGTAACATGGTGTGTTAACCACATAGTACAGTCACTGTAATTGCTTCATAACATGACTTGTTAACTAGGCAGTACAGTGAATGTAATGGCCTGGTAGCATGGCATGTTAACTAGGCAGTATAGTGGTTCTAATGGCCTGGTAATATGGCATGCTAACTAGGCAGTACAGTGACTTTAATGGCCTGGTAATATGGCATGTTACGTAGGCAGTACAGTGACTCTAATGATCTGGTATCATGCCATGTCAACTAGGCAGTACAGTGACTCTAATGGCTTGGTAACATGGCACATTAACCAGGTAGTACAATGGTTCTAATAGCTTGTTAACATGGCTTGTTAACCAGGCAGTACACTGATGCTAATGGCCTGGTAACATGGCACTTTAACTAGGCAGTACAGTGACTTTAAGGGCCTGGTAACATGGTGTGTGCACTAGTAAGTACAGTGGCTCTAATGGCTTGATAACATGGAATATTAACCAGGTAGTACAGTGACTCTAATGGCTTGGTACCATGGTTTGTTAACCAGGCAGTAGACTGACTCTAATGGCCTAGTAACATGGAATGTTAACTAGGCAGTACAGTGACTCTAATTCCCTAGTAACATGGCCTGTAAATTAGGCAGTACAGTGATTCTAATGGCCTGGTATCATGCCATGTCAACTAGGCAGTACAGGGATTCTAATGCCCTGGTAACATGGCATGTTAATTAAGCAGTACAGTGATTCTAATTAGCTGGTAAAATGGCATGCTAAGTAGCAGTTCAGTGACTCTAATTGCTTGGTAACATGGCCTTGTTAACTAGGCTGTACAGTGACTCTAATGGCCTGCTAAAATGGCATGTTAACTAGCCAGAACAGTGACTGTAATGACCTGGTAACATGGCATGTTAACTAGTCAGCACAGTGACTCAAGAGGCCTGTAACATGGCTTGTTTACTAGGCAGTGTAGTGACTCTAATGGCTTGATAACATGGCACGTAAACCAGGAAGTACAGTGACTCTAATGGCTTGGTAACATGGCTTGTTAAACAGGCAGTACAGTGACTCTAATACCTTGGTAACATGGCTTGTTAACCAGGCAATACAGTGACTCTAATGGCCTGGCAACATGGCATGTTAACTAGGTGGAACAGTGACACTAATGCCCTGTTAACATGGCATCTTAACTAGGCAATGCAGTGACTCTAAAGGCTTGATAACATGGCACGTAAACCCAACAGTACAGTGACTCTAATGGCTTGGTAACATGGCTTCTTAACTAGGCAGTACAGTGACTCAAATGGCCTGGTAATATGAATGTTAACTAGACAGTACTGTGACTCAAATGGCCTGGTAACATGGCATGTTAACTAGGCAGTACCGTGATTCATATGGCCTAGTAACATGGTATGTTAACAAGGCAGTACAGTAACTCTAATGCCCTGGTAACATGCCATGTCAACTAGGCAGTACATTGACTCTAATGGCTTGGTAACATGGCTTCTTAACTAGGCAGTACAGTGACTCAAATGGCCTGGTAATATGAATGTTAACTAGACAGTACTGTGACTCAAATGGCCTGGTAACATGCCATGTCAACTAGGCAGTACATTGACTCTAATGCCTTGGTAACATAGCATGTTAATAAGGCAGTGCAGTGATTCTATAGAGCTGGTAATATGGCATGCTAAGTAGGCTGTATGGTGACTCTAATGGCTTGGTAACATGGAATGTTAACCAGGCAGTACAGTGACTCAAATGGTTTGGTAAAATAGCATATTAGCTAGGCAGTACATCAACCTTAATGCCCTGGTAACATGGCATGTTAACTAGGCAGCACAGTGACTCAAATGGCCTGGTAACATGGTGCGTTAACTAGGCAGTACAGTGACTCTAATGGCTTGATAACATGGCACATTAACCAGGCAGTACAGTGACTCTAATGGCTTGGTAACATGGTTTGTTAACCAGGCAGTACAGTGACTCTAATGGCCTGGTAAAATAGCATGTTAACTAGGTAGTACATTGACTCTAATGTTCTGGTAACACATTGTTAACTAGGCAGCACAGTGACTCAACTGGCCTGGCAATATGGCATGTTAACTAGGCAGTACAGTGACTCAAATGGCCTGGTAACATGGCATGTTATCTAGGCAGTACAGTGCCTCTAATGGCAGGGTAGCATGCAGTGTTAACTAGGCAGTACTGTGACACTAATGGCCATGTAACATGGAGTGTTAACTAGGCTGAACAGTGATTCTAATGGCTTGGTAACATGGCACATTAACCAGGCAGTAAAGTGAATTTTTGCCCTGGTAACATGGCACATTAACACGGCAGTACAGTGACTCCAATGGCCTCGTAACATGGCATGTTAACTAGGCAGTACAGTCACTCTAATGGCATGTTAACTAAGCAGTACAGTGACTCTAATTGACGTGTAACATGGGCTGTTAACTAGGCTGTACAGTGACTCTAATGGCTTGGTAGCATGGCTAGTTAAATCTAATGCCCTGGTAACATGGCATGTTAATTAGGCAGTACAGTGACTCTAATGGCCTGGTAATATGACATGTTAACTAGGCAGTACAGTGAATCTAATTTCCTAGTAACATGGCATTTTAATTGGGCAGTACAGTGACTCTAATGGCCTGGTAAAATAGCATGTTAACTAGGCAGTACAGTAACTCTAATCACTGTGTAACATGGACTGTTAACTATTCTGTACAGTGCTTCTAATGGCTTGGTAACATGGCACATTAATCAAGCAGTACAATGAATTTAATGCCCTGGTAACATGGTATGTTAACCAGGCAGTACAGTGACTCTAATGGCCTGGTAACATGGCATGTTAACTAGGCAGTACAGCGACTCTAATGGTCTGGTAACATGGCATGTCAAGTAGGCAGTAAAGTGACTCTAATGGCTTCGTATCATGTCATGTTAATTAGGCAGTACAGTTAATCTAATGGCTTGGTATCATGACATGTTAACCAGGCTGTACAGTGACTCTAATAGCCTGGTAACATGGCATGTTAACTAGACAGTACAGTGACTGTAGTGACCTACTAACATAGCATGTCAACTAGGCAGTACAGTGACTCTAACAGCTTGGTAACATGCCATGTTAACTAGACAGTACATTGACTCTAATGGATTGATATCATGTCACTTTAACTAGGCATTACCGTGACACTAATGTTCTGGTAACATGGCATGTTAACTAGGCAGTACAGTGACTCTAACACCCTGTTAACATGGCATGTTAACTAAGCAGTATAGTGACTATAATGGCCTGGTAACATGGTGTTTTAACAAAGCAGTACAGTCACTCTAATGGTTTGGTAATATGGCATGTTACCCATACCCACAAAAAGTCCAGAACAAAACGAAAGAGGCACAGCCACTGCTCACTTAACGCGAGGCTTATTGAAAGCACAAAAAATACGTTTTGGCGTCCTGTATCAGGAATCATCAGATATAGATATAAAATAGCGGACAGGCGCTTTACTAAAAAAATACCAAGTCGAAACGACGAACTAATACCTGATACCTGTAATTACAAATAGTAACATAATAAAACAATAAAACATCAGAAAATCAGAAAATAATAATGTAAAATATAAATGTGTATGGTATATTACATACAGTAGAGTGACTCTAATGGCTTGGTAACATGGCTTGTTAAGCAGGCAGCACAGTGACTCTAATGGCCTGGTAAAATGGCAGGTTAACTAGGCAGTACAGTGACTGTAATGCCCTGCTAACGTGACGTGCTAATTAGGCAGAAGAGTGACTCTAATGGCCTGGTAACATGGCATGTTAACTAGACAGTACAGTGACTCTAATGGCTTGATAACATGGCACGTTAACCAGGCAGTACAGTGACTGTAATTCCCTGGTAACATGGCATGTTAACTAAGCAGTATAGTGACTCTAATGACCTGGTAACATGGTGTTTTAACAAAGCAGTACAGTCACTCTAATGGTTTGGTAACATGGCATGTTACCCATACAGTAGAGTGACTCTAATGGCTTGGTAACATGGCTTGTTAAGCAGGCAGCACAGTGACTCTAATGGCCTGGTAAAATGGCAGGTTAACTAGGCAGTACAGTGACTGTAATGCCCTGCTAACGTGACATGTTAATTAGGCAGAAGAGTGACTCTAATGGCCTGGTAACATGGCATGTTAACTAGACAGTACAGTGACTCTAATGGCTTGATAACATGGCACATTAATCAGGCAGTACAGTGACTGTAATTCCCTGGTAACATGGCATGTTAACTAGGCAGTACAGTGACTCTAATGAGCTGGTAATATGGCGTGCTAAGAAGGCAGTAAAGTGACTCTAATAGCTTGGTAACATGGCTTGTTAACCAGGCAGTACAGTGACTCTACTGGCCTGGTAACATGGCATGTTAACTAGGCAGTACAGTGGCTGTAATGCCCTGCTAATGTGACATGTTAATTAGGCAGAAGAGTGACTCTAATGGCCTGGTAACATGGCATGTTAACTAGACAGTACAGTGACTTTAATGGCTTAATAACATGGCACGTTAACCAGGCAGTACAGTGACTGTAATGGATTGGTAACATAGCTTTTTAACCAGGCAGTACAGTGACTCTAATAGCGTGGTAACATGGCATGTTAACTAGCCAGTGCAGTGACTGTAATGGCATGGTAACATGGCATGTTAACTAGGCAGGACAGTGACTCTAATGCCCTGGTAAAATAGTGTCTTAGCTAGGCAGTGCAGTGACTCTAATGACTTGATAACATGGCACATTATCCCAGCAGTACAGTGACCCTAATGGCTTGGTAACATGGCTTGTTAACCAGCCAGTACAGTGACAGTAATGGATTGGCATCATGGCACATTAACCAGCTAGTACAGTGACTCTAATGGCTTGGTAACATGGCTTGTTAACCAGGCAGCACACTGACTCTAATGCCCTGGTAACATGGCATGTCACCTATGCAGTACAGTGACTCTAATTCCCTAGTAACACAGCATGTTAATTAGGCAGTACAGTGACTCTAATGGCCTGGTAACATGCCATGTCAATTCAGCAGTACATTGACTCTAATGCCCTGGTAACATGGCATGTTAATTAGGCAGTATGGTGACTCAAATGAGCTGGTAATATGGCATGTTAAGTAGGCAGTACAGTAACTCTAATGGCTTGATAACATGGCTTGTTAACCAGGCAGTAAAGTGACTCTAATGGCTGGTAAAATGGCATGTTAACTAGGCAGTATATTGACTGTAATGCCTTGGTAACATGGCATGTTAACTGGGCAGTACAGTGACTCAAATGGCTCGGTAATATGGCATGTTAACTAGCCAGTACAGTGACTCTAATGGCTTGGCAACATGGCTTGTTAACCAGGCAGTGCAGTGACTCAAATGACCTGGAAACATGGAATGTTAACTAGGCAGTACAGTGAGTGTCATACCTGGTAACATGGCATGTTAACTAGGCAGCACAGTGACTCTAATGCCCTGGAAACATGGCGGCTTAACTAGGCAGTGCAGGGACTCTAATTGCTTGATAACATGTCACGTTAACCAAGGAGTACAGTGACTCTAATGGCTTGGCAACATGGCTTGTTAACCAGCCAGTACAGTGACTCTAATGGCCTGATAACATGGCATGTTAACTAGGCAATGGAGTGACTCTAATGCCCTGGTAACATGGCATGTTAATTACGCAGTATAGTAACTCTAATGCCCTGGAAACATGGCATGTTAACTAGGCAGTACAGTGACTGTAATGCCCTGGTAACGTGGCATGTTAACTAGGCAGCACAGTGACTCTAATGCCCTGGTGACATGGCAGCTTAACTAGGCAGTGTACTGACTCTAATTGCTTGATAGAATGGCATGTTAACCAAGCAGTACAGTGACTCTAATGGCTTGGAAACATGGCTTGTTAACCAGACACTACAGTGACTCTTATAACCTGGTAACATGGCATGTTAACTAGGCAGTACAGTGATTCTAATGCCCTGGTAACATGGCATGTTAATTAGGCAGTACAGTGATTCTAATGGCCTGGTAATATGACATGTTAACTAAGCAGTATAGTGACTCAAATGGCCTGGTAACATTACAAGTTAACTAGGTAGTACAGTGACTCTAATGGCCTGGTAACATGGCATGTTAACTAGGCAGAACAGAGACTCTAATGGCCGTGCGACATGGAGTGTTAACTAGGTTGTACAGTGACTCTAATGGCCTGGTAACATGGCATATTAATCAGGCAGAACAGTGAATTTAATGCCCTGGTAACATGGCATGTTAACCAGGCAGTACAGTGACTCTAATGGCTTGGTAACATGGCATGTTAAGTAGGCAGTACAGTGAATCTAATGGCTTGGTAACATGGCATGTTAAGTAGGCAGTACAGTGACTCTAATGGCTTGGTATCATGGCACGTTAACTAGGCAGTACAGTTACTCTAATAGCTTGGTGTCATGGCATGTTATCTAGGCTCTAGAGTGACTCTGATGGCCTGGTAACATAGCATGTCAACTAGGCAATACAGTGACTCTAACGGCTTGGTAACATGCCATGTTAACTAGACAGTATATTGACTCTAATGGACTGATATCATGTCATTTTAACTAGGCATTACCGTGACACTAATGTTCTGGTAACATGGCATGTTAACTAGGCAGTACAGTGACTCTAACACCCTGTTAACATGGCATGTTAACTAAGCAGTATAGTGACTCTAATGGCCTGGTAACATGGTGTTTTAACAAAGCAGTACAGTCACTCTAATGGTTTGGTAACATGGCATGTTACCCATACAGTAGAGTGACTCTAATGGCTTGGTAACATGGCTTGTTAAGCAGGAAGCACAGTGACTCTAATGGCCTGGTAAAATGGCAGGTTAACTAGGTAGTACAGTGACTCAAATGCCCTGGTACCATGGCATTTTAACTAGGTAGTACATTGACTCTAATGCCCTGATAATATGGCATGTCAATTAGGAAGTACAGTGACTTTAATGGCTTAGTAACATGGCTTGTTAACCAGGCAGTACACTGACTCTAATGGCTTGGTAACATGGCCTGTTAACCAGGCAGTACAGTGACTCTAATGGCCTGGTAGCCTGGCATGTTAACTAGGCAGTACAGTGACTATAATGGCTTGTTAACATAACATTTTAACTAGGCAGTACAGTGGCTTTAATGGATTGATAACATGACATGTTAACTAGCGAGTACAGTGACTCAAATGATTTGTTACGATGGTATGCTAACTAGTCAGTAGAGTGACTCTAATGGCTTGGTAACATGGCTTGTTAAATAGGTAGTATATTGACTCTAATGGCCTGAGAAAATGGCATGTTAACTAGGCAGTATAGTGACTCTAATGCCCTGGTAACATGACATGTTAGCAAGGCAGTACAGTGATGATTATGGCTTGGTAACATGGCTTGTTAAACAGGTAGTACAGTGACTCTAAAGGCCTGGTAACATGGTATATTAACAATTCAGTACAGCAAATCTAATACCCTGGTAACATTGCATGTTAACTAGGCAGTACAGTGACTCTAATGGCCGGGTAATATGGAGTGTTATCTAGGCAGTACAGTGACTCTAATGGCTTGGTAAAATGACATGTTAACCAGGCAGTACAGTGGCGTTAATGCCCTGGTAACATAGCATATTAACTAGGCAGTACAGTGACTCTAATGGCCTGGTAACATGGCATGTTAACTAGGCAGTACACTGCCTCCAGTGGATTGTTAGCATGGGATGTTAAAGGGGCAGTACAGTGACTTCAATGGCTTTGTATCATGGCATGTTAACCACACAGTACAGTGACTCTAATGGCTTTGTAACATGGCTTTTTAACCAGGCAGTACAGTGACTCTAATGGCCTGGTAAAATGGCCTGTAAACTAGGTAGTACAGTGACTCTAATGGCTTGGTAACATGGCATTTTAACTAGGCATTACAGTGATTCAATGGCTTGGTAACATGGTTTGTTAACCAGGCAGTACACTGACTCTAATGGCCTGGTAACATGGCAAGTTAACGAGGCAGTACTGTAACTCTAATGCCATGGTAACATCGCACGTGAACTAGGCAGCATAGTGACTCTAATGGACTGATAAAATGTCATGTTAACTAGGCAGTACAGTGACTCTAATTACTTGGTATCATGGCATGTTAACTAGGCAGTACAGTGACTAACAGCCTGGTAACATGGCATGTTCAGTGGCTTTAAAGGCTTGGTAACATGGTATGTTAATCTAGTAGTACAGTGACTCGAATGGCTTGGTAACAAGGTATGTTAACCATGTAGTACATTGACTCTAATGGCTTGGTAACATGGCTTGTTCACCAGAAAGTACACTGACTCTAATGGCCTGGTAACATGGCATATTAACTAGGCAGTACAATGACTCTAATTACCTGGTAACATGGCATGTTAATTAGGCAGTACAGTGACTCTAATGCCCTGGTAACATGGCAAGTTAGCAAGGCAGTACGGTGATTCTAATGTCCTGGTAACATGTCATGTTAATTAAGCAGTACAGTGACTCTAATGAGCTGGTAATATGGCAGGCTAAGAAGGAAGTACAGTGACTCTAATCATTTAGTAACATGGCTTGTTAAACAGGCAGTACAGTGACTCTAATGGCCTGGTAACATGGCATGTTAACTAGGCACTACAGTGACTGTAATGCTCTGGTAACATGGCATGTTAACTAGGCAGGACAGTGACTCAAATAGATTGGTAACATGGCTTGTTAACCAGGCAGTGCAGTGACTGGAATGCCCTGGTAACATGGCTTGTTGACCAGGCAGTACACTGACTCTAATGCCCTGGTAACATGGCATGTTAATAAGGCAGTACAGTGACTCTAATGAGCTGGTAATACGACATGCTAAGTAGGCAGTACAGTGACTTTAATGGCTTAGTAACATGGCTTGTTAACCAGGAAATACAGTGACTCTAATAGCCTGGTAAAATGGCATTTTAAACAGACAGTACTTTGACTGCAATGCCTTGGTAACATGGCATGTTAATTAGGCAGCACAGTGGCTCAAATGGCCTAGGAGCATGGCCTATCTAGGCAGTACAGTGACTGTAATAGCTTGATAACATGACAGGTTAATCAGGCAGTACAGTGACTCTAGTGGCCTGGTAACATGGCATGTTAATAAGGCTGTACAGTGACTGTAATGCCCTGGTAACATGACATGTTAATTAAG
This sequence comes from Protopterus annectens, assembly GCF_019279795.1. NCBI lineage: Eukaryota > Metazoa > Chordata > Ceratodontiformes > Protopteridae > Protopterus > Protopterus annectens. The sequence continues at coordinate 375,570,753 of NC_056743.1, forward strand.
CAGCACAGTGACTCTAATGGCCTGGTAACATGCCATGTTAACTAGGCAGGGCAGTGACTCTAACGGCTTGATACCATGACACATTAACCAAGCAGTACAGTGATTCTAATTGCATGGTAACATAGCTTGTTAACCAGGCAATACAGTGACTACAATGCCTGGTAACATGGCATGTTAACTAGGCAATACAGTGACTTTAATGCCCTGGTAACATGGCGTGTTAATTAGGCAGTACAGTGACTCTAAAGGCCTGGTAATATGACATGTTAACTAGGCAGTACAGCGACTCAAATGGCCTGGTAACATGGCATGTAAACTAGGCAGTACAGTGACTCTAAGCACCTGATAACATGGCATGTTAACTAGGCAGTGCATTAACTCAAATGGCCTGGTAACATAGCATGTTAACTAGGCATTACAATGACAATAATGGTCGGGTAACATTTTGTGTTAACTAGGCAGTACAGTGACTCAAATGGCCTGGTAACATGGCATGTAAACTAGGCAGTACATTGACTCTAAGCATCTGGTAACATGGCACATTAACCAGGCAGTACAGTGAATCTAATGAATGACTTGGTAACATGGCTTGTTAATGAGACAGTACAGTGACTCTAATGGAATGTTAACATGGCATGTTAACGACGCAGTGCATTAACTGTAATGCCCTGGTAACATGGCATGTTAATTAGGCAGCACATTGACTCTAATGCCCTGGTAACATGGTGTGTTAACTAGGCAGGGCAGTGACGCTAATGGCTTGATACCATGAAACATTAACCAAGCAGTACAGTGATTCTAATGGCTTGGCAACATGGATTGTCAACCAGGCAATACAGTGACTCTAATGGCATGGTAATGTGGCATGTTAACTAGGCAGTACACTGACTCTAATGCCCTGGTAACATGGCAAGTTAGCAAGGCAGTACAGTGATTCTAATGTCCTAGTAACATGGCATGTTAATTAAGCAGTACAGTGACTCTAATGAGCTGGAAATATGGCATGCTAAGAAGGTGGTACAGTGACTCTAATGGTTAAGTAACATGGCTTGTTACCCAGGCAGTACAGTGACTCTAATGGCCTGTTAACATGACATGTTAACGTGGCACTACAGTGACTGTAATGCCCTGGTAACATGGCATGTTAACTAGGCAGGACAGTGACTCTAATGGATGGGTAAAATGGCTTGAAACTAGACACTACAGTGACTTTAATGGCTTAATAAAATGACACGTAAACCAGGCAGTACAGTGACTCAAATAGATTGGTAACATGGCTTGTTCACCAGGCAGTACAGTGACTCTAATGGCCTGATAACATGGCATGTTAACTAGCTAGTGCAGTGACTGTAATGCCCTGGTAACATGGCTTGTTAACCAGGCAGTACACTGACTCTAATGCCCTGGTAACATGGCATGTTAATAAGGCAGTACAGTGACTCTAATGAGCTGGTAATATGGCATAAGTAGGCAGTACAGTGACTTTAATGGCTTGGTAACATGGCTTGTTAACCAGGCAATACAGTGACTCTAATAGCCTGGTAAAATAGCATGTTAAACAGACAGTACTTTGACTGTAATGCCTTGGTAACATGGCATGTTAACTAGACAGCACAGTGACTCAAATGGCCAAGGAGCATGGCCTATCTAGGCAGTACAGTGACTCTAATGGCTTGATAACATGACACATTAACCAGGCAGTACAGTGAGTCTAATGGCTTGGTATCATGGCTTGTTAATGAGGCAGTACAGTGACTCGAATGGCCTGGTAACACGGCATGTTAATGAGGCAGTACAGTGACTGTAATGCCCTGGTAACATGGCATGTTAATTAAGCAGCACAGTGAATGGCCTGGTAACATGGCATGTTAACTAGGCAGGGCAGTGACTCTAATGGCTTGATACCATGACACATTAACCAAGCAGTACAGTGATTCTAATGGCATGGTAACATAGCTTGTTAACCAGGCAATACGGTGACTCTAATGGCCTGGTAACATGGCATGTCAACTAGGCAGTACAGTGACTTTAATGCCCTGGTAACACGGCATGTTAATTAGGCTGTACAGTGACTCTAATGGCCTGGTAATATGACATGCTAACTAGGCAGTACAGTGACTCAAATTGCCTGGTAACATGGCTTGTAAACTAGGAAGTACAGTGACTCTAAGCGCCTGGTAACATGGCATGTTAACTAGGCAGTACAGTGACAATAATGGCCGGGTAACATGGAGTGTTAACTAGGCAGTACAGTGACTCTAATTACTTGGTATCATGGCATGTTAACTAAGCAGTACAGTGACTAACAGCCTGGTAACATGGCATGTTCAGTGGCTTTAAAGGCTTGATAACATGGTATGTTAATCTAGTAGTACAGTGACTCTAATGGCTTGGTAACAAGGTATGTTAACCATGTAGTACATTGACTCTAATGGCTTGGTAACATGGCTTGTTCACCAGAAAGTACACTGACTCTAATGGCCTGGTAACATGGCATATTAACTAGGCAGTACAATGACTCTAATTACCTGGTAACATGGCATGTTAATTAGGCAGTACATTGACTCTAATGAGCTGGTAATATGGCATGCTAAGAAGGCAGTACAGTGACTCTAATCATTTAGTAACATGGCTTGTTAAACAGCCAGCACAGTGACTCTAATGGCCTGGTAACATGGCATGTTAACTAGGCACTACAGTGACTGTAATGCCCTGGTAACATGGCATGTTAACTAGGCAGGACAGAGACTCTAATGGATGGGTAAAATGGCTTGTTAACTACACAGTACAGTCACTCTAATGGCTTAATAAAATGGCATGTAAACCAGGCAGTACAGTGACTCAAATAGATTGGTAACATGGCTTGTTAACCAGGCAGTGCAGTGACTGGAATGCCCTGGTAACATGGCTTGTTGACCAGGCAGTACACTGACTCTAATGCCCTGGTAACATGGCATGTTAATAAGGCAGTACAGTGACTCTAATGAGCTGGTAATATGGCATGCTAAGTAGGCAGTACAGTGACTTTAATGGCTTGGTAACATGGCTTGTTAACCAGGCAATACAGTGACTCTAATAGCCTGGTAAAATGGCATTTTAAACAGACAGTACTTTGACTGCAATGCCTTGGTAACATGGCATGTTAATTAGGCAGCACAGTGACTCAAATGGCCTAGGAGCATGGCCTATCTAGGCAGTACAGTGACTGTAATAGCTTGATAACATGACATGTTAACCAGGCAGTACAGTGAGTCTAATGGCTTGGTATCATGGCTTTTTAATGAGGCAGTACAGTGACTCTAGTGGCCTGGTAACATGGCATGTTAATGAGGCTGTACAGTGACTGTAATGCCCTGGTAACATGACATGTTAATTAAGCAGCACAGTGACTCTAATGGCCTGGTAACATGCCATGTTAACTAGGCAGGGCAGTGACTCTAACGGCTTGATACCATGACACATTAACCAAGCAGTACAGTGATTCTAATGGCATGGTAACATAGCTTGTTAACCAGGCAATACAGTGACTACAATGCTTGGTAACATGGCATGTTAACTAGGCAATACAGTGACTTTAATGCCCTGGTAACACGGCATGTTAATTAAGCAGTACAGTGACTCTAAAGGCCTGGTAATATGACATGTTAACTAGGCAGTACAGCGACTCAAATGGCCTGGTAACATGGCATGTAAACTAGGCAGTACAGTGAATCTAAGCACCTGGTAACATGGCATGTTAACTAGGCAGTGCATTAACTCAAATGGCCTGGTAATATAGCATGTTAACTAGGCATTACAATGACAATAATGGTCGGGTAACATTTTGTGTTAACTAGGCAGTACAGTGACTCAAATGGCCTGGTAACATGGCATGTAAACTAGGCAGTACATTGACTCTAAGAGTCTGGTAACATGACATGTTAACTAGGCAGTACAGTAACTCAAATGGCCTGGTAACATGGCACATTAACCAGGCAGTACAGTGAATCTAATGGCTTGGTAACATGGCTTGTTAATGAGAAAAGTACAGTGACTCTAATGGAATGTTAACATGGCATGTTAATGACGCAGTGCATTAACTGTAATGCCCTGGTAACATGGCATGTTAATTAGGCAGCACATTGACTCTAATGCCCTGGTAACATGGTGTGTTAACTAGGCAGGGCAGTGACGCTAATGGCTTGATACCATGAAACATTAACCAAGCAGTACAGTGATTCTAATGGCTTGGCAACATGGATTGTTAACCAGGCAATACAGTGACTCTAATGGCATGGTAATGTGGCATGTTAACTAGGCAGTACACTGACTCTAATGCCCTCATAACATGGCAAGTTAGCAAGGCAGTACAGTGATTCTAATGTCCTAGTAACATGGCATGTTAATTAAGCAGTACAGTGACTCTAATGAGCTGAAAATATGGCATGCTAAGAAGGTAGTACAGTGACTCTAATGGTTAAGTAACATGGCTTGTTAACCAGGCAGTACAGTGACTCTAATGGCCTGTTAACATGACGTGTTAACGTGGCACTACAGTGACTGTAATGCCCTGGTAACATGGCATGTTAACTAGGCAGGACCGTGACTCTAATGGATGGGTAAAATGGCTTGAAACTAGACACTACAGTGACTTTAATGGCTTAATAAAATGACACGTAAACCAGGCAGTACAGTGACTCAAATAGATTGGTAACATGGCTTGTTAACCAGGCAGTACACTGACTCTAATGGCCTGATAACATGGCATGTTAACTAGCTAGTGCAGTGACTGTAATGCCCTGGTAACATGGCTTGTTAACCAGGCAGTACACTGACTCTAATGCCCTGGTAACATGGCATGTTAATAAGGCAGTACAGTGACTCTAATGAGCTGGTAATATGGCATGATAAGTAGGCAGTACAGTGACTTTAATGGCTTGGTAACATGGCTTGTTAACCAGGCAATACAGTGACTCTAATAGCCTGGTAAAATGGCATGTTAAACAGACAGTACTTTGGCTGTAATGCCTTGGTAACATGGCATGTTAACTAGACAGCACAGTGACTCAAATGGCCTAGGAGCATGGCCTATCTAGGCAGTACAGTGACTCTAATGGCTTGATAACATGACACATTAACCAGGCAGTACAGTGAGTCTAATGGCTTGGTATCATGGCTTGTTAATGAGGCAGTACAGTGACTGTAATGCCCTGGTAACATGGCATGTTAATTAAGCAGCACAGTGAATGGCCTGGTAACATGGCATGTTATCTAGGCAGGGCAGTGACTCTAATGGCTTGATACCATGACACATTAACCAAGCAGTACAGTGATTCTAATGGCATGGTAACATAGCTTGTTAACCAGGCAATACGGTGACTCTAATGGCCTGGTAACATGGCATGTCAACTAGGCAGTACAGTGACTTTAATGCCCATGGTAACACGACATGTTAATTAGGCTGTACAGTGACTCTAATGGCCTGGTAATATGACATGCTAACTAGGCAGTACAGTGACTCAAATTGCCTGGTAACATGGCATGTAAACTAGGAAGTACAGTGACTCTATGCGCCTGGTAACATGGCATGTTAACTAGGCAGTACAGTGACAATAATGGCCGGGTAACATGGAGTGTTAACTAGGCAGTACAGTGACTCTAATGGCTTGGTAACATGGGTGTATTAACTAGGCATTACAGTGACTCTAATGGCCCGGTAACATGATATGCTAACTAGGCAGCACAGTGACTCTTATGGCCTGGAAACATGGTGTGTTAACAAGGCAGTACAGTCACTCTAATGGCTTGGTAACAGGGCATGTTAATCACACAGTAAAGTGACTCTAATGGATTGGTAATATGGCTTGTTAAGCAGGCAGTAATGTGACTCTAATGTCCTAGTAACATGGCATGTTAACAAGGAAGTTCAGTTACTCTAATGCCCTGGTAACATGGCATGTTAACTAAGCAGTACAGTGACTCTAATGGCCTGCTAACATGACATGTTAACTACGCAGTACAGTGACTTTAATGGCCTGGTAACATGGTGTGTTAACAAGGCAGTACAGTCACTCTAATGGTTTGGTAACAGGGCATGTTAATCACGCACTAGAGTGACTCTAATGGCTTGGTAACATGGCTTGTTAAGCATGCAGTACAGTGACTCTAATGGCCTGGTAAAATGGCAGTTTAACTAGGTAGCACACTGATTCTAAAGGCCTGGTAACATGGCATGTTAACTAGGCAGTACAGTGACTCTAATTCTTTGGTAACATGGCATGTTAATTAGGTAATGCAGTTAGTCTAATGGCCTGGTAACATGACATGTTAGCTAGGCAGTACAGTGACTCCAATGGCCTGGTAACATGTCATGCTAACCAGGCAGTACAGTGACTGTAATGCCCTGGTAACATGGCATGTTAACTAGGCAGTACAGTGACTGTAATGCCATGTTAACATGGCATGTTAACCAGGCAGTACATTGACTCTAATGCCCTGGTAACATGGTATGTTAACTAGGTAGTACAATGACTGTAATTCCCTTCTAACATGCCAGGTTAATTAGGCAGTACAGTGACTCTAATATCTTGGTAACATGCCATGTCAACTAGGAAGTACATTAACTCTAATGCCTTGGAAACATGAAATGTTAATTAGGCAGTACCATGACTCTAATGAGCAGGTTATATGGCATGCTAAAAAGGCAGTACAGTGACTCTAATGGCTAGGTAACATGGCTTGTTAGCCAGACAGTACAGTGACACCAATGACCTGGTAAAATGGCATGTTAACTATGCAGTACATTGACTGTAATGCCCTAGTAAAATGGCATGTTAAATAAGCAGCACAGTGACTCAGCTGGCCTGGTAACATGGTGTGTTAACTAGGCAGTACAGTGAATCTAATGCTTTTATAACATGGCACATTAACCAGGCAGTACAGTGACTCTAATGGCTTGGTAACATGGCTTGTTAACCAGGCAGTACAGTGTCTTTAATGGCCTCGTAAATGGCATGTTAGTTTGGCAGTACAGTGACTCTAATGAGCAGGTAATATGGCAAGCTATGTAGGCAGTACAGTGACTCTAATGGCTTGGTAACATGGCTTGTTATCCAGGCAGTAGAGTGACTTTAATGGCCTGGTAAAATGGCATGTTAACTTGGCAGTACATTGACTGTAATGCCCTGGTAACATGGCATGTAAACTAGGCAGCACAGTGACTTAACTGGCCTGGTAACATGGCATGTTAACTAGCCACAACACTGACTCTAATGGCTTGATAACATAGCAGATTAACCAGGCAGCACAGTGACTCAAATGGCCTGGTAACATGGCATGTTAACTAGGTAGTACAGTGACTGTAATGCCCTGGTAACATGGTATGTTAACTAGGCAGCACAGTGACTCTAATTCCTTGGTAATGTGGCATCTTAACTAAGCAGTGCAGTGACTCTAATGGCTTGATAACATGGCACGTCAACCAAGCAGTAGAGTGAATCTATTGGCTTGGTAACATGGCTTGTTATCCAGTCAGTATAGTGACGCTAATGGCCTGGTAAAATGGTATTTTAACTAGGCAGTACATTGACTGTAATGCCATGGTAACAAGGCATGTTAACCAGAAAGCACAGTGACTCAACTGGCCCAGTAACATGGCATGTTAACTAGGCAGTATAGTGACTCTAATGGCTTGATAACATGGCACGTTAACCAGGATGTACAGTGACCTTTTGCCCTGGTAACATGGCATGTTAACTAGGAAGTACATTGACTCTAATGGCCTCATAACATGGCATGTTAGCTAGGCAGTACAATGACTCTAATGGCCTAAAAACATGGCATGTTAACTAGGCAGTACAGTGACTGTAATGGCCATGTATCATGGAGTGTTAACTATGCTGTACAGTCACTCTAATGGCTTGGTAACATCACACATTAATCAGGCAGTACAGTTAATTTAAATCCCTGGTAACATGGCATGTTAACCAGGCAGTCCAGTGACTCTATATGCCTGGTAAAATGGCATATTAACTAGGCAGTACAATGACTCGGCTTGGTATCATGGCATGTTAACTAGGTAGCACAGTGTCTCTAATTCCTTGGTAATGTGGCATCTTAACTATGCAGTGCAGTGACTCTAATGACTTGATAACATGGCACATTAAACAAGCAGCAGAGTGACTCTATTGGCTTGGTAACATGGCTTGTTAACCAGGCAGTACAGTGACTCTAATGGCCTGGTATCATGGCATGTTAACTAGGCAGTACAGTGACTCTAATGCCCTTGTAACATGACATGTTCATTAGGCAGTACAGTGACTCTAATGGCCTGGTAACATGTTATATTAACAAGGCAGAACAGTGACTTTAATTTCCGAGTAACATGGAGTGTTATCTAGGCAGTACAGTGACTCTAATGGCTTGGTAACATGGCACGTTAACCAAGCAGTACAGTGACTTTTTGCCGTGGTAACATGGCATGTTAAATAGGCAGTACAGTGACTGTAATGGTCTGGTAACATGCCATGTGACCTAGGCAGTACAGTGACTCTAACAGCCTGGTAGCATGGCATGTTAACTAGGCAGTACAGTGACTCTAATGGCCGTGTAACATGGAGTGTTAACTAGGCTGTACAGTCACTCTAATGGCTTGATAACATGGCACGTTAACCAGGCAGTACAGTGACTCTAATGGCTTGGTAACATGGCTTGTTAACCAGGCAGTACAGTGTCTCTAATGGCTTGGTAACATGGCATGTTAATTAGGCAGTACATCGACTCTAATGAGCAGGTAATATGGCATGCTAAGTAGGCAGTACAGTGACACTAATGACTCGGAAACATGGCTTGTTATCCAGGCAATATAGCGACTCTAATGGCCTGCTAAAATGGCATTTTAACTAGGCAGTACATTGACTGTAATGCCATGGTAGTTTACTAGGCAGCACAGTGACTAAACTGGCCTGGTAACATGGTGTGTTAACTAGGCAGTACAGTAACTCTAATGGCTTGATAACATGGCACGTTAACCAGGAAGTACAGTGACCTTTTGCCCTGGTAACATGGCATGTTAACTAGGAAGTACATTAACTCTAATGGTCTCATATCATGGCATGTTAACTAGGCAGTACAGTGACTCTAATGGCCTGGTAACATGGCATGTTAACCAGGCAGTACGGTGACAGTAATGGCCATGTAACATGGAGTGTTAACTATGCTGTACAGTCACTCTAATGGCTTGGTAACATCGAACATTAATCTATTATTAATCTAATATTAATCTATATATATTTAAATCTCTGGTAACATGGCATATTAACCAGGCAGTCCAGTGACTCTATAGGCCTGGTAACATGGCATGTTAACTAGGCAGTAAAGTGACTCGAATGGCTTGTTAACATGGCATGTTAAGTTGGCAGTACAATGACTCTAATGGCTTGGTATCATGGCATGTTAACTAGGCTGTGCAGTTACTCTAATTGCTTGGTATCATGGCATGTTAACTAGGCTGTAGAGTGACTCTAATGGCCTGGTAACATGGCATGTTAACTAGACAGTACAATGACTCTAATGGCCTGGAACATAGCATGTCAAATAGGCAGTACAGTGACTCTAATTGTTTGGTAACATGCCATGTTAATTAGGCAGTACACTGACTCTAATGGATTGATATCATGGTGTGTTAACTAGGCATTACAGTGACTTTAATGTCCTGGTAACATGGCATGTTAACTAAGCAGTAAAGGGAATCTAATGGCCTGGTAGCATAGAATTTTAACTAGGCAGTACAGTGACTCTAATGGCCTAGTATCATGGTGTGTTAACAAGGCAGTACAGTAACTCTAATGTCCTGGTAAAATGGCATGTTAACTAGGCAGTACATTGACCATAATGCCCTGTTAACATGGCATGTTAACTGTGCAGCACAGTGACTCAACTGGTCTGGTAACATGGCATGTTAACTAGGAAGTACAGTGACTCTAATGGCTTGATAACATGGCACGTTAACCAGACAGTACAGTGACTTTTTGCCCTGGTAACATGGCATGTTACCTAGGCAGTACAGTGACTCTAATGGTCTGGCAACATGTCATGCGAACTAGGCAGTACAGTGACTCTAATGGCCTGGTAACATGTCATGTAACTAGGCAGTACAGTGACTCTAATGGCAGTGTAACATAGAGTATTAACTAGACTGTACAGTCACTCTAATGGCTTGATAACATGGCAAGTTAACCAGGCAGTACAGTGACTCTAATAGCTTGGTAACATGGCTTGTTAACCAGGCAGTACAGTGACTCTAATGGCCTGGTAACATCACACATTAATCAGGCAGTAAAGTGAATTTAAATCCCTGGTAACATGGCATGTTTACCAGGCAGTCCAGTGACTCTAAAGGCCTGGTAACATGGCATGTTAACTAGGCAGTACAGTGCCTCTAATGGCCTGGTAACATGGTATGTTAATTAGGCAGTACAGTGATTCTAATGAGCAGGTAATATGGCATGCTAAGTAGGCAGTACAGTGACTCTAATGGCCTGGTAAAATGGCATGTTAACTAGGCAGTACATTGGCTGTAATACCCTGGTAACAAGGCATGTTAACTAGGCAGCACAGGTACTCAACTGGCCTGGTAACATGGCATGTCAACTAGGCAGTACAGTGACTCTAATGGCTTGATAACATGGCACGTTAACCAGACAGCACAGTGACATTTGCCCTGGTAACATGGCATGTTAACTAGGTAGTACAGTGACTCTAATGGCCTCATAACATGGCATGTTAAGTAGGTAGTACAGTGACTGTAATGGCCTGGTAACATGGCACGTTAACTAGGCAGTACAGTGACTTTAATGGCCGTGTAACATGGAGTGTTAACTAGGCTGTACAGTCACTCTAATGGCTTGGTAACATCGCACATTAATCAGGCAGTACAGTGAATTTAAATCCCTGGTTACATGGCATGTTTACCAGGCAGTCCAGTGAGTCTAAAGGCCTGGTAACATGGCATGTTAACTAGGCTATACAGTGACTCTAATGGCTTGGTAGCATGGCATGTTAGGTAGGCAGTACAGTGACTCAAATGGCTTGGTATCATGGAATGTTAACTAGGCTGTACAGTTAATCTAATTGCTTGGTATCATGGCATGTTTACTAGGCTGTAGAGTGACTCTAATGGCCTGGTAACAGGGCATGTTAACTAGACAGTACAATGACTCTAATGACCTGGTAACATAGCATGTCAAATAGGCAGTACAGTGCCTCTAATGGCTTGGTACCATGCCATGTTATCTAGGCAGTACATTGACTCTAATAGATTGATATGGCGTGTTAACTAGGCATTACAGTGACTCTTATGTCCTAGTAGCATGGCATCTTAACTAGACAGTACAGTGACTCTAATGCCCTGGTAACATGGCATGTTAACTAAGCAGTACAGTGACTCTAATGGCCTGGTAACATGGCATGTTAACTAGGCAGTACAGTCACTCTAATGGCTCGGTAACTTGGTGTGTTAACAAGGCAGTACAGTGACTCTAATGGCCTGGTAAAATGGCATGTTAACTAGGCAGGACATTGATTGCAATGCCCTGGTAACATGGCATGTTAACTGTGCAGCACAGTAGCTCAACTGGCCTGGTAACATGGCGTGTTAATTAGGCAGTGCAGTGACTCTAATGGCTTGATAATATGGCATGTTAATCAGGCAGTACAGTGACTCTAATGGCTTGGTAACATGGCTTGTTATCCAGGCAGTACAGTGACTCTAATGGCCTGGTAAAATGGCATGTTAATGAGGCAATACATTGACTGTAATGCCCTGGTAACATGGCATGTAAACTAGGCAGCACAGTGACTCAACTGGCCTGGTAACATGGCGTGTTAACTAGGCACAACAGTGACTCTAATGACTTGATAACATGGCACATTATCCAGGCAGTAAAGTGACTCTAATGGCTTATTAACATGGCTTGTTAACCAGGCAGTACAATGACTCTAATGATCTGGTAACATGGCATGTTAACTAGGTAGTACAGTGACTGTAATGCCCTGGTAACATGGTATGTTAACCAGGCAGCACAGGGACTCTAATTTCCTGGTAACATGGCATCTTAACTACACAGTGCAGTGACTCTAATGGCTTGATAACATGGCACGTTAACCAAGCAGTACAGTGACTCTAATGGCTTGGTAACATGGCTTGTTAACCAGGTAGTACAGTGGCTCTAATGGCCTGGTAGCATGGCATGTTAACTAGGCAGTACAGTTACTCTAATGGCTTTGTAATATGACATGTTACCAAGGCAGTACAGTGACTCAAATGGCCTGGTAACATGGCATGTTAACTAGGCAGTACAGTGACTCTAATAGCCTGGCAACATGGCCTGTTAACTAGGCAGTACAGTGACCCTAATGGCCTGGTAACATGGCCTGTTAACTAGGCAGTACAGTGACTCAAATGGCCTGGTAACATGGCATATTAACAAGGCAAAACAGTGACTCTAATGTCCGGTTAACATGGTGTGTTAACTAGGCTGTACAGTCACTCTAATGGCTTGATAACATGGCAAGTTAACCAGGCTGTACAGTGACTCTAATGGCTTGGTAACATGACTTGTTAACCAGGCAGTACAGTGACTCTAATGGCCTGATAACATGGCATGTTAATTGGGCAGTACAGTGATTCTAATGAGCAGGTAATATGGCATTCTAAGTGGGCAGTACAGTGACTCTAATGGCTCGGTAACATGGCTTGTTATCCAGGCAGTACAGTGACTCTAATGGCCTGGTAAAATGGCATGTTAACTAGGCAGTACATTGACTGTAATGCCTGGTAACAGGGCATGTTAACTAGGCAGCACAATGACTCAACTGGTCTGTTAACATGGCGTGTTAATAAGGCAGTACAGTGATTCTAATGACTTGATAACATGGCACGTTAACCAAGCAGTACATTGACTTTTTGCCCCGGTAACATGGCATGTTAACTAGGCAGTACAGTGACTCTAATGGCCTGGTAACATGGCTTGTTAACTAGGCAGTACAGTGACTCTAATGGCCGTGTAACATGGAATGTTAACAAGGCTGTACAGTCACTCTAATGGCTTGGTATCATCGCACATTAATCAGGCAGTACAGTGAATTTAAATCCCTGGAAACATGGCATGTTAACCAGGCAGGCTAGTGACTCTAACGGCCTGGTAACATGGCCTTTTAACTAGGCAGTACAGTGACTCTAATAACTTGGTAACATGGCATATTAAGTAGGCAGTACAGTGACTTTAATGGCTTGGTATCATGGCATGTTAACTAGGCTGTACAGTTACTCTAATTGCTTGGTATCATGGCATGTTAACTAGGCTGTAGAGTGACATGGCTTGGTATCATGGCATGTTAACTAGGCTGGTAACATAGCATGTCAAATAGGCAGTACAGTGACTCTAATGGCTTGGTAACATGCCATGTTAACTAGGCAGTACATTGACTCTAATGGATTGATATCATGGCGTGTTAACTAGGCATTACAGTGACTCTAATGTCCTTGTAACATGGCATGTTAACTAGGCAGCACAGTGTCTCTAATGCCCTGGTAACATGGCATGTTAACTAAGCAGTACAGTGACTCTAATGGCCTGGTAACATGGCATATTAACTAGGCAGTACAGTGACTCTAATGGTCTGGTAGCATGATGTGTTAACAAGGTGGTGCAGTCACTCTAATGACTTGGTAACATGGTATGTTAACCACACAGTAGAGTGACTCTAATGGCTTGGTAACATGGCTTGTTAAGCAGGCAGTACAGTGACTCTAATGGCCTGGTAAAATGGCTGGTGAACTAGGTAGTACAGTGACTCTAATTCCCTTGTAACATAGCATGTAACTAAGCACTACAGTGGTTCTAATACCTTGATAACATGGCATCTTAATTAGTCAATACAGTGACTCTAATGGCTTGATAATATGGCATGTTAACCAGGCAGTAAAGTGTGTCTAATGGCTTGGTAACTTGGCTTGTTAACCAGACAGTACAGTGACTCTAATGGCCTGGTACCATGGCATGTTAACTAGACAGTACAGTGACTCTATTGGCTTGTAAACATGGCATGTTAACTAGGCAGTACAGAGACTTTAATGGATTAATTACCTGGCGTGTTAACTAGGCAGCACAGTTATTTTAATTGCCTGGTAACATGGCACATTAACCAGGCAGTACAGTGGCTCTAGTGCCCTAACATGGCATGTTAATTAGGCAGTACAGTCACACTAATGACTTGGTAACATGGCATGTTAACCATGCAGTAGAGTGACTCTAATGGCTTCATAATGTGGCTTGTTAAATAGGTAGTATAGTGACTCTAATGGCTTGGGAAAATTACATGTTAACTAGGCAGTACATTGACTCTAATGCCCTGGTAACATGGCATGTTAAAGAGGCAGTACAGTGACTCTAATGTCTTGGTAACATGGCTTGTTAAATAGGTAGTACAGTGACTCAAATTGCCTGGTAATATGACACATTAACCAGACAGTACAGTGCCTTTAACACCCTGTTTACATGGCATGTTAACTAGGCCGTACAGTGACTCTATTGCCAGGGTTACATAGAGTGTTAACTAGGCTGTACAGTTACTGTAATGGCTTGGTAACATGGCACTGTAATCATGAATGGATCCAAATACACCTTTAAAACAGCGAAAAGAAGGTCCCAGCAGCAAGAACAGGCACAAAAATGAATGGCAACCGAATGAATGAATGAATTAATCCACTTCTTATTCACACAAATATACGAAAAGCGCTTTTCATCTCACTGATAGTGAGACTTCCTCAGACAAAGACTCAGATACAATACACTTTCTTTTAAACAGAACTAGGTTACTAATTAACACTTCATGAATCAATCAATCAATTAGTGGCCAAGAATTCACAATGAAAACTTTCCCCACCTCATGTCCAACAGTAATACAGTCATATTATCGTATTCAAAGGAAGTAAAAGACTTTTAAAATTTCTAATATTTAACCCAACCACCTTTCCCTAAAAAACATGTTTACTATTCCCCCATAACATTTTCAATGTTGATTACTACTTCAAACTTTGTTTAAAAATGAAATTGATTCAAATTCATTGCAACTCATGCATAAGTTGACTTGAATATTTTATATATTATATTTTGTTTTGTGTTCACTGTGTCCTCAACCTTCGATTCACATAAATTCATTTCCAATAACATTTCAATTCATAAAGATAAGGACGCAAACAAAAACCTAACTATGATGTTTAAACCTATATAACAATTTTAGGCTGGTCATTTTTAAACATAATTTCCACTTTTAACATTACCATAGGCGTCACACAACTACGTTGTGTAACCTCCGTTTAAAACGTGAATACACTACTATAAATGAACTCTACCAAGATGGGATTCCTTTCAAAAACCTAAACATTAATAAAAAATGTATATCCATATGAAATTAGTGCAGCCAGAATATTAATAAAAACACAATAAAATCATTTATATTTATAGTTCTAATTAATATATAGAACACCAAATCAATTGTAAAATGTAAAATGTATGTATATATGTAACCGTGATGAATTAGATATTGTGTTAAAATATTAAATATAATCCACTACCACTGAACAATGTTATGTATAACTTTGAACAAATATCAATTTGTCATCTTGCCAAACTTTTTAATTTCAATATGCATTTGATTGAGTAATACTCATTCAATGCTGGGTACTGACAGGCTCTAGACCGTATTTGCCACATTAGTTCTAGTTTTTCCAGCATCAAGGAGCTTGGTCCTCCCCTCATCTCATCCACCCTGGCGGAATCTATAGCTCTAAATTTAAAGGAGTGTGTTGGAAATTCGGAAATGTGCTTGGTCAACACACTGTCCTGTTTCAGGATTCGAATGCTATAAAGATGTTCATACACCCTTTCCTTAAATTTCTGGTCGGTCTTCCCGATGTAAAAAACAGGGCAGTTCTGACAGAAGGCCATGTACACCACCCCTTTAGTATTACAATCACATTTCTGTTGGATCATATAGTCCACCCTCTGATGTTATGTCTGTCAGCAGTGTCCGTGTGTGGGCAGTCAGCACACCTACCACATTCTACCATGCCTTTCCTAACTCTTCTTTCACTGTTCTCCTTCCTTTTCGCTAAAAAGCATTTAAGGGTATTACCCCATCTAAAGACCACCTTAGGGAGGTCTTTCAGTTTGAAGGGCATTGTAGAATTAGATCTGATAATCTCCCAGTTTTTATAGATGATCTCCCTGATGTTATAACCATCTAAACTGAACTTGGTAATCAGACTAATCCCTACAGTAGAAGCCCTTTCTGTGACCTGGTCAATAGCTTGGATTTCAGGAAGGCCAAGTTCCCATTTATTGCTAAGAATAGGTTGGAAAAGGCCCCTGATTCTCTTCCCTTTGACTTCAGTCAATTCCCTAATGAGCTTAGTTGGATACCCTCTTTTAGAAAACATAGACCCCAACATATCACATTCCAGTGAGAAATCAATGTCTTTGGTCACCATGTGGGCAGCCCTAACTAATTAGCTTTTTACTACAGAGCGTTTCTGGACCGAAGGGTGGCAACTATAAAGGCATTACAATATGTGTCCTTTCTATAAATATTTGCAAAATAACAATTGTTATATGGGTCCGTATTTAATTGGACATCCAAATATGCAATGCTTGCTTCATTAAATGTAAAATTAAATTTTAAAAATGTAGTTGTGTTGTTGAAATAAGACATCAAGTCTTCCACCTCTTTTTCTTTCCCATCAATCAATATAAACATGTCGTCCAGGTATCAAGTGTAAAACTGAATTTTATTTTTAATGTGTGGCACCTTAAGCACAAATTCTCTTTCCCAATATGCCATAATTAAATTAGCAAAACTAGCCCCGCATGGTGACCCCATTGCTAGCCCAGTCTTTTGGACAAAAAATTTCCTGCTGAATGTGATAAAATTGTTCGACAAAACCATGTCCAACATTTCAGCAATAGGCTTATTTCATCATTTGGTGCCTCCAACTCGTGCAAAAATAATCTGAGCCATTTAATCCCTTCCGCATGGGGGATGGACGTATAGAAGTCCTTCATGTCAATTGTTAAAAAGTTCAGATTGTTACTGAACTTCAACTTTTGAATGTTAGCTAAAAATGACCAGGAGTCTTTACAAATCTGAGACTGTGAGAGTACATGCTTTTTCAAGTGAACATCTATGAATTTCACACAGGCATATGTTATACCCCCCTTGCATCCACCAATGGTCTCATTGGAGGATCCCTGATACATTTGTGGATTTTTGGGATGCCAAACAAGATCGGTATTCTGGGGGCTGGCATACTGATATAATTGTACACATCCACCTCTATTCTAGCCTCTATAAAAAATTCTTCTATCAGAGACCGGATCCTCCCATAGGCTACATTTAATTTGTTCCATGACACTTAACCATAAGTGTCTGTTGCTATAATCTTCCCCATTCTCGGTTGGTAATCATTGTTATTCATAATCACCAACCCCCCTCCCTTGTCTGGCCGCATCACCCTTATCTGTGCTTCCTGTAATAACATTAATGTCTGCCTTTCAGCTTTTGTTGTATTATTGAACCTGTTTGTACATCTTTTTTGGACATCAAGTAAGTTATAAATATCAAGTTCACACATTAGTTCATATAATAACAAAGTAGGGTGAATTTGCAGACAAAATGTACTTGTAATGTAAAACGTGTTATTTAATACATTCTCCTGGACCAAACAGCATTTTAAAATGCAATTTTCTAATGAATAATTTTAAATCAATAATATAATCCACAATATTGGCTTTAGTTGTAAGGACAAAAGTCTGACCTTTAGCTAAGAGGTCCGCCAATAGTGGATCAACAGTTAAACATGAAAACTTGAAAATTCTAAAGTCACCTTCAGTTTTCATCATCACCTCACAACTCAAGTATGATGGTTCTGCTGTTTTGGCACATGGCACTGTAACCAGGCAGTACAGAGACTTTAATGGCCTGGTAAAATGGTATGTTAACCAAGCAGTACAGTGACTCTAATGGCTTAGTAACATGGCACTGTACCCAGGTCCTACTGTGACTTTAATGGCTTGGTAAGATGGTATGTTAACCAGGCAGTACAGTGACTCTAGTGGCTTGGTAAGATGGTGTGTTAACCAGGCAGTACAGTGACTATAATGGCTTGGTAACATGGCTTGTTAACTAGGCAGTACAGTGACTCTAATGGCCTGTTAACATGGCATGTTAACTAGGCAGTACAGTGACTCTAATGGCCTGGTAATATAGCATGCTAACTAGGCAGAACGGTGACTCTAATGGCCTGGTAACATGGTATGTTAAGTAGGCAGTAAAGTGACTCAAATGGACTTGTAACATGGCATATTAAGTAGGCAGTACAGTGACTCTAATGGCTTGGTAACATGGTGCATTAACCAGGTAGTACAGTGACTCTAATGGCTTGGTAACATGGCTTGATAACCAGGCAGTACACTGACTCCAAAAGCCTGGTAACATGGCATGTTAATTAAGAGTACAGTGACTCTAATGGCCTGGTAACATGGCATGTTAACTAGGCAGCACATTGACTCTAATGCTCTGGTAACATGGCATGTTTATTAGGCAGTGCAGTGACTCTAATGAGCTGGTAATATGGCATGCTGAGTAAGCAGTACAGTGACTCTAATGGCTTGGTAACATGGCTTGTTAAGCAGGCAATACAGTGACTCTAATGGCCTGCTAACATGGCATGTTAACTAGGCAATACAGTGACTGTAATGCTCTGGTAACATGGCATGTTAACTAGGCAGCACATTGACTCTAATGGCCTGATAAATTGGTGTGTTAACTAGGCAGTACAGTGACTCTAATGGCTTGGTAACATGGCATGTTAACCAGGCAGTACAGTGATTCAAATGGCTTGGTAACATGGCATGTTAACTAGGCAGTACACTGACTCTAATGGCCTGGTAACATGGCAGGTTAAATAGGTAGTACAGTGATTCTAATTCCCTAATAACATGGCCTGTTAATTAGGTAGTACACTGACTCTAATGGTCTGTTTTCTTGCCATGTCAACTAGGCAGTACAGTGGCTCTAATGCCCTGGTAACATGCCATGTTAATTAGGCTGTACAGTGACTCTAATGGCTTGGTAACATGGCTTGTTAACCAGGCAGTACAGTGACTCTAATCACCTGGTAAAATGGAATGTTAACTAGGCAGTACAGTGACTGTAATGCCCTGGTAACAAGGCATGTTTACTAGGCAGCACAATGACTCAAATGTCCTGGTAACATGGCATGTTAACTATGTAGTACCATGACTCTAATGGCTTGAAAACATGGCATGTTAACCAGGCAGTACAGTAACTCCAATGGCTTAGTAGCATGACTTGTAAACCAGGCAATACAGTGACTCTAATGGCCTGGTAACATGGCATGTTAATTAGGCAGTACAGTGACTGTAATGTCCTGGTAACATGGAGTGTTAACTAGGCAGCACAATGAATCTAATGCCCTGGAAACGTGGCATCTTAACTAGGCAGTGCAGTGACTCTATGGCTTGATAACATGGCATGTTAACCTAGCAGTACAATGACTCTAATGGCTTGGTAACATGGCTTCTTAACCAGGCAGTACAGTGACTCTTATGACCTCATAACATGGCATGTTAACTAGGTGGAACAGTGACTGTAATACCCTGGTAACATGGCATGTTAATTAGGCACTACTGTTACTCTAATGGCCTGGTAACATGGCATGTTAACTGGACATTACAGTGACTCTAATGGCCAAGTAACACTGCATGTTAACTAGGCTGTACAGTGACCCTAATGGTTTAGTAACATGGCACATTAATCAGGCAGTACATTGAATTTAATGCCCTGGTAACATGGCATATTAACCAGGCGCTACAGTGACTCTTATGGCTTTGTAATATGGCTTGTTAACCAGGCAGCACAGTAACTCTACTGGCCTGCTAACATTGCATGTTCACTAGGCAGTATAGTGACTCTAATGGCCTGGTAACATGGCATGTTAACTAGGCAGTACAGTGACTCTATTGACTTGGTAACATGGCATGTTAAGTAGGCAGTACAGTTACTCTAATTTCCTGGTAACATGCCATGTTAACTAGGTAGTACAGTGACTCTAATGGATTGATATCATGGCATGTTAACTAGGCATTACAGTGACTCTAATGTTTTGGTAACATGGTTTGTTGACTAAGCAGTACAGTGAATTTAATGCCCTGATAGCATGGCGTGTTAACTAGTCAGTAAAGTGACTCTAATGGCCTGGTAACATGGCATGTTAACTAGGCAGTACCCTGATTCTAATTCCCTAGTATCATGGCCTGCTAAATAGGCAGTACAGTGACTCTTATGGCTTGATAACATGCCAGATTTACCAGGCAGTACAATGACTCTAATGGCCTGGTAAAATGGCATGTTATTTAGGCAGTACGGTGACTCTAATTGTGTGGTAACATGGCATGTTAACTAGGCAGTACAGTTGCTGTAATGGTTTGGTAACATGGTGTGTTATCAAGTCAGTACAGCGACTCTAATGGCCTTGTAACATGGCATGTTAATTAGCCAGTGCAGTGACTCTAATGCCTTGGTAACATGGCATATTAACTAGGCAGGTCAGTCACTCTATATGCCTGGTAACATGGCATGTTAACAAGGCAGTATCGTGACTAATGACTTGGTAACATGGCATGTTACCTAGGCAGTACAGTGACTAATGGCTTGGAAACATGATTTGTTAACCAGGCAGTAGAGTGATTCTAATGGCTTGGTAACATGGTGTGTTAACAAGGCAGTACAGTCACTCTAATGGCTTGATAACATTGCATGTTAACCAGGCAGTACAGTGACTCTAATGGCTTGGTATCATGGCTTGTTAGCCAGGCAGTACAGTGATTCTAATGGCCTGGTAACATGGCATGTTAACTAGGAAGTACAATGACTCTAATGGCTTGTTAACATGGCATGTTAACTAGACAGTACATTGACTCTAATGGATTGATAACATTGCATGTTAACTAGGCAGTACAGTGACTCAAATGGTTAGGTAACCTGGTATGCTAACTAGTCAGTAGAGTGACTCTAATGGCTTGATAATATGGCTTGTTAAATAGGTAGTACAGTGATTCTAATGCCCTGGTAACTTGGCATGTTAACGAGGCAGTACAGTGATTCTAATGGCTTGGTAACATGGCTTGTTTAAAAGGTAATACAGTGACTCTAATGCCCTGGTAACATGGCAAGTTAACTAGGCAGTACAGTGATTCTAATGGCCTGGTAACATGGTACGTTAACTGGGCAGTACAGTGACTTTAATGGCCTGGTAACATGGCATGTCAACTAGGCAATACAGTGACTCTAATGGCTTGGTAACATGGCATGTTAATTAGGCATTACAATGATTCAGTGGCATGGTAACATGGCTTGTTAACCAGGCAGTACAGTGACTCTAATGGCTTTGTAAGGCATTACAGTGATTCAATGGCTTAGTAACATGGCTTGTTAACCAGGCAGTACAGTGACTCTAATGGCCAGGTAACATTTATTTATTTATTTATTTACATTTGTTGACCGGGCTAGTCTAGCTGGATACATATCCCTTTTCAGTAGAGGCCCGAGGAGAAAAGCTCCAACATAAGTAAATTAATACATTCAAAATATTATAAAAAAATTAGTTTTACATTACAAAATAAGACATGAAAAAAAAATTGTGAATAATGTAACGTTTCATTTGAGTAGAAGTAAAAAAAAAAAATTAAACAAGTTTTAATGCTTTAGTAGGGTTCATGTGAAGTCAATCAAAACTAAAACAATTTAACATTAGGAAACATGTTATAGTGTTGTTCATAAGATATGGGAGGGTAATTGATTAAGGAAGCAGGAAAGTAAGAACCAGGGAGGGAGAGATGATTCAATCAGGCTTTGAGCAGGGCAAAGCCAATGTATTTTAAGGTGGTCTCTAAGATGTTTTTAAAGATTGCAGAGGATGAGAGTGAGGTGAGTGTATTTGGAAGTTTGTTCCAGATTCTACCCACAACATTGGAGAAGAGGGAATCACTGCTTTGTTATTAGAAGGGTTGCAGGCAAAGAAGTTTATTAGCTGAGCGTAGTGTAGAAAGATTTTTATAAGGAGATCAGATTAGTAAGGATGGGAGTATTAGAGGGATGGTGCAGGATTTGTTGTGCAATCACAAGTTGATTGTATTGTAGTTGGTTTTGTAGTTCTAACCATCTGAGTTGTTTAAGGTTAAGGCAGTGATGAGTTCTGTATGGAGAGCCATTAGCAAATCTGGTTATTGTAGCTAGTTTCAAGTTTGGTGAGATTATGCTTAGATAGATTGGTGTAAATGGCAGAAGCATAGAAAAGGGTGGAAGTAAGGTGAGTCTGGGCTATGGATTTCTTAGCTAGAGGTGTAAGGAAGGGTTTTATTCTATACAGGGAGCCTAATTTTTATTAACAGTTTTATAATATTATTAACATGGGCATCAAGGTGAGGTTATGGTCAATAGTTAGTCAAGTAGTTGGGCAGTAGAATCGGGAAATGCAGGTTCCATTGTCAGAGGTAATAGTGAAGTGGAACTGAGGAGATTTTATAGTGGGAGTAAAGAGTAGTAGCTTAGTTTTCTTAGGGTTAAGAAGAAGGCAGCGTTGTGTGAACCAGTTTTCAACTGTGTTAAATACATTGTGTA
Source organism: Protopterus annectens (assembly GCF_019279795.1). NCBI lineage: Eukaryota > Metazoa > Chordata > Ceratodontiformes > Protopteridae > Protopterus > Protopterus annectens. The sequence continues at coordinate 375,593,493 of NC_056743.1, forward strand.
AGGGTGTGGAGAGAGGAAGAAGATTTGGCAGTACAGATAAGAGTAGAGTCATCAGCGTATTGTATACAGGTAGATTGTGGAAAAACAGTATGGAGATCATTAATAAAGATGGAGAAAAGAAGAGGGCCTAGGATAGAACCTTGAGGAACTCCAGTGCTTACTGGGAGGTATGTGGATAGATTATTATCCCAGAGTACTGCTTGTTGTCTGTTTTCCAAATAAGATTTGAACCAAAGGATTGCTTGTGGGTCAAGAGATTGGGCTATTAGCACATTGATAAGTAGGTTATGATTGACCATATCAAAGGCTTTGGAAAGGTCAATAAATAGGGCAGCTGAGAGACAGTTATTGTTACGATTCTATTTATGCAATCAGTAAAAGTTAAAAGGGCAGAAGTAGTGCTATGAAAGGGCCTAAATCCATGTTGGCAGTTAGCAAGCAAGTTGTTTTGGAGAAGGTGCTGGAGTAGCTGATGGTGAATACATTTTCCATAATTTTGGCTAGTGGGGAGAGTAGAGCAATAGGACTGGTAGTTGGAGATCTCAGTAGATTTACCACCTTTGTGCAGAGGGATTATATGTGAGAATTTCCAAATAGAGGGATGTAGGCTTCAGAGATGGATCTGTTTATCAGGATAGAAACAGGGTATGCTATGGCTTTGGCTCCAATTTGAAGGTATTCTGCTGGGAGGCAATCAGCAGAGGAGTGCAGGGTTTGAGTTTTGAAGGAGTTTACAGATAAAGGAGATGGGAACAGGTTGCAGATGAAGGAGGAAAGGGACAATTTGTGTGTTGTGTAGGAGTGGGGACATGGGAACTAGAGTTTGAGTTAATGTTTGAATAGTTTCAATGAAGTAATTGTTAAAGGCATTAGCTATTTGCAGAGGATTACTACTTGGAATAGAGCAGGGGGAAGGAGTTGTGGCATGTCCTGGTTTGAGAAGTTTATTAATGCCAGACCAGAATTTTTAGGATTATTGGAGTGTGAATGTTGCAGGTGGGAGTAGTAGTTTTTGTCTGCGATTATATCCTTTTTGACAGCATTTCTTAGTTGCTTAAAGTGTAGATGATCAACAGAGCTTTTAGAGGTTCTCCATCTTGCCCATATTTTATTTCAAGAAACATTTTTCTTTGGTATTTTTGTGAGCCATGGGGCTATTTTTGTCCTGATTCTAGAGGAGGAAAGGAGCGTGGTTATTTAGAATATGAAGGAAAGTAGAATTGAAGTAAGAGATTGCTTCATCTAGAGTAAGTAGTTTCAGAGATGACCAGTTACATGCATTTAGTTCATTAATAAAGTTCTCAGCATGGAAATGTTTTTAGAACGATAGGTGACAAAATTGTCCTTTTTGGGCTATATTTCTTTGTTTAGTGATAAAGGTTAGCATGTGATCACTAATGTCATCTGGGAGAGATCCTACCTTATAGGTATCTGGGTGACTATTTATAAGGATCCAGTCAAGAGTAGATTCTTTGCTATTTGGTTTGTGGATTCTAGTGGGGAAGTTTATTATTTGATTGAAACCAAATAGATTAATATGGGTGTTAGGGTGGGGAATTACATAAGGTCCAGTCTATATTAAAATCGCCTAGGACAATTGTTTCTTGTGGTAATTGGGCAGAAAGGCTACTGAGAATGTTTTCTAGGGTGCTAATATTACTTCCTGGAGGGATGTAAGAGCAGACAATATAGATTGCTTTAGAGCTATTCAATTGGAGTTTGATAGTAAGGGTCTCAGCATTGGTATTTGAGGAAGTGATACATCATGTAGTGAAACCAGAAGATCAGATTTGAACAAGATAGCTACACCGCCACCTTTTTTTGATGTACGGTCATATCTTAATATATTATATCCAGGAGGGTTATTTCTAGGTCATGAGTAGAAGGTTTTAGCCAAGTTTCAGTAAGGCAAAGGATATCAAATGGATAAACCTGAAGGAGAGCATGCAGTTGACTAACTTTGTTGTTAATGCTACGAATGTTAAGATGTGCTATACTGAGAGAGTTCTGAATTATGAAAGAAGAGGTAGCATTATTAAATGATGGATTCTGTAGATTGGTATTTGGTAAGGGTGGACCAGGATTGGGATGAATATCTCCACCTGTTAAAATGTTTATGGTTTGAATGGATGAAATCTTTAAGTATTTATAGTACTTGGGTGGGGATAGCTTATTGGGAGGTAAGAAACATGGGTGTTCCTATGGAACTTGGGAAGCAAATAGGCTGAGGTAGAGGTAATGTTACTATGAGAAAGACTGAGGAATCTGTGATGGGGAGTGTTTGTAGATAGGTCACATTGAGCTTTAGAGAGTAGTGTTTATGCAGTGAGAGAGTGGGTTAAGGATAGAAGGAGAAATAAGGAAGAGGAGACAAGACAGTTTTCAGGGAAGGTTTGAGAGAATGGGCCATTGGGGGAGTGGAATATAGAGGTTATATACAGGAGATAGGAAGCTGAAAATGTGGATCAAATGTAGGGAAAGATATAGGTTAAGAGTTTAGAAAGATAGTCAGAAAAGGGAGAGGGAGTATAAGATAAATAAATAGGTGTAAAATAAGTGATTATAGATACTGATTATGTATAGAAGTAGGTAAGGAGTAAGCTGAGGAGTGAAGTCAAGAGGTATAGTTCTAGTAAAAGAGGTGGAGTGGAAGAGCAAGAAGGGAGGAGTTGAGAATTATATGTTGAGAGTGATTGGGTAGGTAGGAAAGTGGGTGTAACTTGCTAGGTATAAGTGTAGCAGCACTGGGGTGTGTGGAATTGGTGGGGTAGGTAGGGGCGAGTGAGCCCAGAGGGCTCGGAGCCGGAAACAGCAAGCAGAGAGGGAAACAATCAGTGAGCAGAGCTGCCCAGTTAGAGAAGGTAAGCTGGTGAGTAGCGTCCAGTTGAGCAGGTAAAGGTCAAGACAAAGGCAAAGAAGATGAAAAATATATACCTTACTAGTCTTCAAGGGTAGAAGGTGAGAGGAATGCAGGTTAGGGGGAGAGTGGGAGTGTGGGGAAGAAGTTGGGGAACAGGGCAAGGGAGGATAAAATAGGAAAGAGTAGTGTAAAGAGCTAGCTAGTACGAATGGAAGGAGGGTAAGGATTAGGCCAGGGTAGACTGACCCCTAGAGGTCAAAGGTGGTATTACAGCAGGTGTCTAAGGGCAGAGAAAACAAGTGGAGTTGGGGAGGGTAAGGTAGGCAGTAAGGGAAGGAAGACCTTAGAAAATACTGGTCTTAGAGAGGAGTCTGGCTGCTAGTATTCCTGACACAGAGGCTAAACAAATAAGTTAGTACACTTATAAAAAACAGAGCTGAGAATAGCTATCAGCAAGGTCAAGTGGTAAGACGATTTTGTAAATGCTGCTAAAGTAGTAAAGTATTGGGACAGCACAAAAAGTAGATCCAAATTGGCAAAGCTTGAAGTGGATGAGGGTATCCTTAATAGCCAGGGAGTTCCTCAGTTCTGGGTATTGGATAGAGAGTTTGTAAAATGCTGCTAAAGCAGTAGTAAAGTATTGCGACAGCACAAAAAGTAGATCCAAATTGGCAAAGCTTGAAGTGGATGAGGGTATCCTTAATAGCCAGGGAGTTCCTCAGTTCTGGGTATTGGATAGAGAGTTTGTAAAATGCTGCTAAAGCAGTAGTAAAGTATTGGGACAGCACAAAAAGTAGATCCATGGAATGTTAACTAGGCAGTACAGTGATTCTAATGGCCTGGTAACATGGTACGTTAACTGGGCAGTACAGTGACTTTAATGGCCTGGTAACATGGCATGTTACCTAGGCAGTACATTGATTCTAATGCCCTATTAACATGGTGTGTTTAGTAGGCAGTACAGTGACTCTAATGGCTTGATAACATGCCAAATTAACCAGACAGTACATTGACTCTAATGGCTTGGTAACATTGCTTGTTAATGAAGCAGTACAGTGACTCTAATGACCTGGTAACATGGCAAGTTAACTTGGCAGTACAATGACTCTAATGCCTTGGTAAAATGGCATGTTATTTATGAAGTACAGTGACTCTAATTGTCTGGTAACATGTAATGTTAACTAGGCAGTACAGTTACTGTAATGGTTTGGTAACATTGTGTGTTGTCTAGTCAGTACAGTGACTGTAATGCCCTTGTAACATAACATGTTAACTAAGCAGCACAGTGACTCTATTGCCCTGGTAACATGGCATCCTAACTACTCAGTGCAATGACTCTAATGGCTTGATTACATGGCACATTAATCAAGCAGTACAGTGACTCTAATGGCTTGGTAACATGGCTTGTTAACCAGGCAGTACAGTGACTCTAATGGCCTGGTAACATGGCATGCTAACTAGGCAGTACAGTGACTGTAATGCCCTGGAAACATGGCATGTTAACTAGGTAACACAGTCACTTTAATGGCCTGGTAACATGGCATGTTAACTAGGCAGTACAATTACTCTAATGCTCTGGTAACATGGCATGTTAACTAGGCAGTACTTTGACTCTAATGACCTGGTAACATGGCATGTTAACTAGGCAGTACTAGGCAGTGCAGTGACTTTAATGGCCTTGTAACATGGCATGCTTACCAGGCAGTATAGTGACTCTAATGGCTTTGTAACATGGCACTGTAACCAGGCGGTAAGGTGACTTTAATGGCCTGGTAATATGGCATGTTAACCAGGCAGTACAGTGACTCTAATGGCTTGGTAACATGACTTTTTCACCAGGGAGCACAGTGACTCTGTTGGCCTGGTAACATGGCATTTAAATGGGCAGTACGGTGACTCTAATGGCCTGATAACATGGCTTGTTCACTAGGCAGTACAGTGCATCCAATGGACTGATAACATTGCATGTTAACTAGGCAGTACAGTGACTCTAATTGTTTTCTAACATAGTGTGTTAACTAGTCATGGCATGTTAACCAGGCAGTACAGTGACTCTAATGGCTTGGTAACATGCCTTGTTAATTTGGCAGTACAGTGACTCTTATGGCCTGGTAACATGGCATGTTAACTAGGCAGTACAGTGACTCTAATGCCCTGGTAACATGGCTTGTTAACTAGTCAGTACTGTGACTCTAATGTCCTGGTAACATGGCATATTAACTAGGCAGTACAGTGACTCTAATAGCCTGGTAACATGGCTTGTTAACTAGTCAGGACAGTGACTCTAATGGCCTGGTAACATGGCATTTTAACTAGACAGTACAGTGACTCTAATGACCTGGCAACATGGCATGTTAACTAGGCAGCACAGTGACTTCAATGCCCTGGTAACATGGCTTGTTATCTAGTCAGTACGGTGACTCTTATGGTCTGGTAACATGGCATTTTAACTAGGAAGTACAGTGACTCTAATGGCCTGTTAATGTGGCATGTTGACTAGGCAGTACAGTGACTCTAATGGCTTGGTAGCATGGGATGTTAACTAGGCAGTGCAGTGACTCTAATTGCCTGGTAACTTGGTATGATAACCAGGCAGTTTAGTTACTCTAATGGCCTGGTAACATGGCATGTTAACTATGCAAAACAGTGACTCTAATGGCTTGGTAACATGGCATGTTAACTAGGCAGAACTGTGACTCTAATGGCTTGGTAACATGGTATGTTAACTAGACAGTACAGTGACTCTAATGGCCTGGTATCATGACATGTTAACTAGGCAGTACAGTGACTCTAATGGCTCAGTAATGTGGCAGGTTAACTAGGCAGAACAGTGACTCTAATGGCTTGGTAACATGGCATGCTAACTAGGCAGAACAGTGAATCATATGGCTTGGTAACATGGTGTGTTAACTAGACATTACAGTTACTCTGATCTCTTGGTAATATAGCATGTTAACTAGGCAGTACAGTGACTCTAATGGCTTTGTAACATAGTATGTTAACCTGGCAGTACAGTGACTCTAATGTTTGGTAACATGGCATGTTAACTAGGCAGTACAGTGACTCTAATGGCTTTGTAACATAGTATGTTAACCTGGCAGTACAGTGACTCTAATGTTTGGTAACATGGCATGTTAACTAGGCAGAATAGTGACTCTAATGGCTTGGTAACACGGTGTGTTAACTAGACAGTATAGTGATTCTTATGGCCTGATAACATGGCATGTTAACTAGGCAGTACAGTGACTCTAATGGCTTGGTAATATGGGCTGTTAACCAGGCTGTACAGTGACTCTAATGGCTCAGTAATGTGGCAGGTTAACTAGGCAGAACAGTGAATCATATGGCTTGGTAACATGGTGTGTTAACTAGACATTACAGTTACTCTGATCTCTTGGTAACATAGCATGTTAACTAGGCAGTACAGTGACTCTAATGGCTTTGTAACATAGTATGTTAACCTGGCAGTACAGTGACTCTAATGTTTGGTAACATGGCATGTTAACTAGGCAGAATAGTGACTCTAATGGCTTGGTAACATGGTGTGTTAACTAGACAGTATAGTGATTCTTATGGCCTGATAACATGGCATGTTAACTAGGCAGTACAGTGACTCTAATGGCTTGGTAACATGGGCTGTTAACCAGGCTGTACAGTGACTAATGGCTTGGTAACATGGCTTGTTAACTAGGCAGTACACTGCCTCTAATGGCTTGGTAACATGGCATGTTATCCAGGCAGTACAGTGACTCAAATGGCTTGGTAACATGGTTTGTTAACCCAGGCAGTACAGTGACATTAGTGGCTTGGTAACATGGCATGTTATCCAGGTAGTAAAGTGACTCTAATGACTTGGTAACATGGCTTGTTAACTTGGCAGTACAGTCATACCCCTCAACCTCTTAGCACAAGAAATCTGGCCAAAGCCTAAAATTACAGGGGGACAAAAGCCCAAAAATAGGGATAGATTTTAAATATTGCTTTTATAAACTTAGAAAGTTGCTAGAATAACAGTTTTTGTATTTACATGTATTTTTGAAAAGATAGGAAGTCTGTAACTCAAATGAATGCCAGTATTTAGTGACTTCAATCCTCAGTGATTTGCCAGAAAAACAACATTTTTTTGAGGGACACACCAAAAATATGAGGCAGAAGTCTGGACATTCTGTGAAAATCTGTACAGTTGAGAGATGTGAGTACAGTTATTCTAATGGCTTGCTAGCATGGTGTGTTAACTGGCCTTTACAGTGTCTCTAGTGAGTTGGTAACATGATATATTTACTGGGCAATACAGTTTCTATAGGGTATTGTTTATACACCAAGTTACCTGTGCAGTATAGTGACTCTAGTATGTTGATAACATATGGTTATCATATGGTGCTCTGGCAGGTTGGTAATACATTAAATTACTTTGGCAGTGCAGTGACTCTAGTGGATTGGTAACATGGCATGCTACCTGGGAAGTACAGTGACTCCGGCAGGCTACTAACATGTAAACTTACCAGAGCATACAGTGACTCTTGTGGGCAAGATTTCTGCTTTACAGCACAAAGGACCTAGATTCAGTCCTCTAGTCACTGATTCTGTGGTATCTGTTCCTCCAAAGTGTGTGTGTGTGTGTGTGTGTGTGTGTGTGTATGTGTGTGTGTGTGTGTGTGTGTGTGTGTGTGTGTGTGTGTGTGTGTGTGTGTGTGTGTACATGCGTGCGTGTGCGCATGTGCGTGAGTGCGCGCGCGCGTGTGTGTGTGTGTGTGTGTTTGTAGACAGTTTCCTTCTCCACAAGCTGGTGTTTGGCCACTCTAGTCTAAACTGTCAGTATTTCCTATTTCCTGTTGCCCCTCAGTTTCAGGTCCCAGCTCAACAGGGACTGAGAAGGAACAGTTCACTTAGATAGTTAATAAGTTAATACACACACATACATGTGTGTGTGTACACACAATAAATAAAAGAAGAAAGATTGGTAGTAGGGTTGCTCTGCATTTCCTTTGTGAGTGTTGCATAACTTTATGGCTTTAATGTTATTACATAGAAGAGAGAATCCTCTAACTAGAAATGAAAGGATCTGTAACACACTGACCTAAATACCATTATTTTAACACTTTGATGTACACTTTGGTTTGGTTTCTGCATGGCATTGTGTTATTTATATTTTTTGTGGTTCTTGTGATTTAGGAGATGAAGTAATAAACAATACTACTTTTAGATACCACACAGTTTACTGTAAATGTTCCAAAAGAGTAACATTATACACATTTAATAACTAACTGTCATCTTCCTAAATTCCTCTAAATAATTTGTGTTTCCTTTTTAGGCTCAGCCTAAGAATCTCCACTGGGATCTGGGTATTTAGAATGCACTAGAAATATTCAGAAAATACACTTCTGAATGAAAAAAGAAGTGTAAATGACTTCTAGCTTCAAAATTAAATGGTTTGCTAAATGCAAAATCAACTATAAAATCCATTAAGACAAAACTAGGAACCATATGTCAGAATGTTTCTTATAGCATTAACTCATGGCTGGGTGTGGGTAATGCTGGATTTACCCACACCCAGCCATGGGTTATTGATATTATACAATGACACTATTGAAGAAAAAAGTTACTTGCCTTTCTTAAATAATGTCTTTCTATAATGGTGTTTTTTCCCTGATATCACAGGGCTTTTTGATGTACTGCGCATACGTATGGGACTTGTATTCCCACACTTATGAAGTACTTCAGTGCTTTGGAAAGGAAGCAAGTTGATAAATTGTTAAGCAAACTAAGTGCTTTTGCCCTTAATTTAGTAGAGATTCATCAGATTTAACACTTTTCAAAAAACATATTTAAATACAACTCAACTGCCAGTCGGGAGCACTAGTCATGAATAATTAATTAATGATAGTTTGGTTAACAGTTTATCAGCTTGCTTATTTTAAAAAGTTTGGCTAATAAATTTCAACTTACTTTCTCTACCCATGCCATTTTAGTTTGGTTTTCGTTGGTGTTTTGGATATACTCTACTATGACAGGACAGATATAGCACTACTACTGTTCATTTCCTCAGTCAGTTTTGTTGTCATATATTTCCGGCATGACATATAGGGCATGCCTCACACTACCTTCTGTAAGGAGAGCTTCAAAATTCACTGTCATCTTATTTGCCACATACATATACCTGCTGATATTTGAGCCCGCTCTTAGCAATTGTTCCTTGTCTCTTGTGCACTGCTTACAGCATTCTGAGTGAGATAGTCTCTTTACATGCTGCACCTTTTACCATTTCTTTTTGGTATCAGTCTTAAACCTGCACATTATAACCCTCTGCCACAACAGTAACATGGCTTAACATACAGTGCGCTCCCTTGTTTGCCATGCCTGCCAAGTTATACACCTTAAAATCTACTCCCACCTGCAGTTCATTAACATCTCTGGGAACTGCCACCATTGGCAGAACAATCTCAGCTACCCTTTTGAATATGAGGGTGGCTTCATTTAAGAGGCTTTTCTAAAGCCCTTCATTCAGGGTCTTGCAGACAAGTCATCATTCAGTGGTTCATTTCAACTGCCCCAGACTGGCACTGTTCAGACGACTTTTACAGTTCAACATCATAGGCTACCAAGGACTCCTCTCCAGTATAAGTTTATGCTAGTAACATCACTTTCCCAGACTATTGTTCATTTTTTTTCACTGCACTTTGGCCAGTCATCTGATAAAAACAGTCAAAACTCAGCTGACTTAATACACAAGAAGGAAGTCCAGCAATAAACATAACTTGTAAAGCAATTAAATTTACTCCAATGGCATAAGTAATCCATCAGCACAGTAAATATGACAATGCTAAAGTGACCATGCTGAGCACAATTATAAGCAGGTGTGCACATATGGTGATGCCCTGGTGTCACAATGAAAACTCCACCCCTGCTCACACTACTTTCTGAAGTTAGGCAGATAGCAGTGTTGCACAAACAACACTGATATAGCAGCAATAAAAAATAAAAAAATCAGCTATAACCAAATACTGTGCCAACCTTTCTTAATAGGGTTGCGAGGGTGGCCTAATGGTTAAGGTGTTTGCCTTACAAACAGAAGGTGCAGGGTTTGAATCTCACAAGGGATAAGTGGTTAGGCGTAAAATGGCTCACAAAGGCAGTTAGCTTAGTACTAATCTATGAATCTATATACAGGTCTAGTATGACTGCCAAACAAAGTGAATAAAATAAATATAATGGAAAGAAAGAAAAGCATAGTCATTCATGACAGGGTACCCTTCCTAACATCAAAAAGTAGAAAATATAAAAGAGTTTTTTTTTCTCAAACCAGGTGCTGTGTTGAATTTAGAAAAGCTTGTTTTTATTAGTTTTCTTAGAAAATATTTTTTGCTGTGTGATGTGGTCACTTTGTATCACATATCCAAATCCTTGCCAGTGCGTAAAATGTATCTGCCAACATATACTATTTAGCATGCTGCCATAAGTGTTCTCCTAATCCATGCATCTGTATCTATGAGCTAAAGCCACAGAAACATGTTGGAATAAACATTAGTAGTTGTCTCCTGTAGAAAACAGAATCAGCAGTTATGCATAATGTTCTCACGTGTGCAGAAAAGAACACTATGCTAGAATCGAGGGGTATTAAACCTGTTGCAAATACAGGTTTTGCCATCTTGCAGGTCCGAGCTGTTCCCTTTATTGTATGTTTTCTCACAATTAAATACTACAAAAGCATTTTGCCAGCTGTCTACCTGCTGTGGGAAATTGAGGTGTAAGATGTTGCTGCTTACTAGAACAGGGAGACTATAGACAGACAGATAGATAGATAGATAGATAGATAGATAGATAGATAGATAGATAGATAGATAGATAGATAGATTAATTAATGCATGTCCATGTCAGGCACTCCAGTAACCACAAAAATATTTCAGTCTCCTGAATACTGGTAGATCATACAGTATTTCAGTCCTAAGTATGTTGTTGTATGTTTGCCTCTTGGAAACTGCAGAGAATCTCTGAAATGCCTTCCTCCTTCTCAAGGTTATGTACACATACCACATGACGCAAGCAGTGATGCTGGACAGCTGGCTACTTGTGATTTCATCATGTAAATTTCATGAGGTTACCTCCATACTCCATAAGCTGCCCACAGTACTGCCTGCTACCCCTCAGCCTTGCTTAGCAGCTGCTCCTAATATTTAGTGACTCTCTCTCTCTCTCTCTCTCTCTCTCTCTCTCTCTCTCTGGGGTATCAGAGGGTGAAATCTGCCATACGCCCAGAGGCTGCCTTAGGCTTTTAAAATGTCAGGTCCAGCAACCCAAATGAACTCCCATGAGAAGCCTCTTTGTGTAGGGCTCATTAGGGGATCCAAATAGCCTGCAATTAGATTATCAAACTGTAAAAAAAGATTAGCCGGAATCTATTGTCCTAATGACAGAGTAACCTTCTCTTCAAAGCAGCAAAAAAGAATAATGTGCAATTGCAGCTTTTTTATTGTGCATTTTTGTGTGAGCGCTGTATAGACCATCTGAGTCACACTAGCAGCTTAGTTGGTGTCATGCATATCTACTATGCCTTAAAGGGGTCTTCTGGAAGCAAAAGAAAACTGTAAGCCTAAAATATTAAAATATTCTTCTCCAAAGTTTGAACCCGCAAACAGTTACACTTTGTCTTATCATGACCGTATTATTTCACCCATCTGATGGATAAGTCCAGCAGTCCCCATTTATCCAGAAAAGTCAGATGTGTAAATTATAGAGTTCTGATGGATAAGCCTAGCATTCTCCATTTATCCAGAAAAGTCAGACTGGTAAATAATAGATTTCTTGCCTAGTTTATTGAGTGCTGTGTTCACATTTGACACCCCTTTGTACACACACACACACACACACACACACACACACACACACACACACACACACACACACACACACACACACACACACATTTTCTTAAAGCGTAATACTACTTCAACATAAATCATTAGATATAGTAAATACAATTGTTTTTCTATTTCTGTTAATTCCAGCATTTCATTACAGAGGATTCTACTAGACTGAACAAATTGTGGCAAGATCACAGTGAAAGTCTCATTGTAAGCCAGCTACTATCTGAATTACTTTTCCATTTTAACACAGATGACTTGGGATCAATGATTTTTGAAAGAAAAAGTGTTCATAGTTTCTGTTGTAATTCTGCATGTGACACCTGTAAAATTAAATGGCAGCGGTTTCTTTTGAAAAGATCACCAGAAGCTGCTAGGCTGCAGGTTAAGCAGGACTGTAGTGGTAAACTTGGTTATATCAAGAGACAAAATAGTACAAGAAAATCAGGAAGTGACAACAACTGTCCATGTAGTAAAAATGTATACTACAGCAAGGAGGGGGTAGAATCCTTTTATAGATAATTACTTCATTTACTGCAACGTCATAGACTCTGCTAATGCAGTAATGGTTAGCAGGTCACAAATAGCAGACTTAAGAATGTACTAAACCCAGTCAAAACACAATGCACTGACATAGCTGACAAACAAAACAGGTCAGAGACCTACACCTCACAGAAATAAGAATAATGAAACTGATGGTATAATAAATTCATTAAATAAATAAATAAATACATGTTTTTCAGTGCACACGTTCCTCTGCACCCCATATATTGATGGTATTACCCCAACATATTCCTACTATTATAGAGGCAGGCCATGGACATAGTTTGCTACAATTAAAAGCAATTTATGCCTCCTGTTCCATGGTACTGTAATCTCACTATTACTACACGGACATGGTGATGCAATCCTGTTCATGGCACTGGGAGATGGCATTCCTCCCTGCAAAAGGCACTTCAACAATTTTACTGTTTTCTGTTCCACAAGATGACTTTTCTTCTATTTTAGTTAAGCTATCTCTATTTCATTACTTAGTGCTTTGACCAGGTTCAGTAGACCCAAATTTGAGGCTGCAGTCAATTCCAACTTGTACCACCCATGAGATCTAACATTCAAAAGAATTCAAAGACTGCAATCCTCTTAACTTACAAAGGGCCCAGCAGCTGCCATGCATGTTGTACTGTACACAAAGGGTTAAAATTTACACATGTATACAGACCAATGATTGGTGCCAAAGCCATGGTCATAAACCAAATGCTAAAAAATGCATCATCATTCCCTTTGGTAAAAACAATGTCCCTGCTGATTATAAAATAAGCAATAATACCCAAAGTGCCAATTCAGTAGTGAGAGACCTGAGAACACAAGTTGACTTTTTGGACCACCATGTGTCTACTCTGGTGAGGAAGGCATTTTACGTCACTCACCGGATTACTAAAGGTATCGCCTCAAGAGCAAAAAAGGTTATAGCTCCCCTTCCTCATCTCTCATCAGGCCATAATGCCCCTTTGGTATGAACCATACCAGACACCTGCAGTAACTTGACCTCAGAGATTTCCAACTAAGAAAATTCAGGGTCTCCAGCACATGTCTTATACGGGCAGACTGAAGTCACTGTCACTGTACTCTGTAGCATATAGACTACCTAGAGGTGACTTATGTCTGGTTTACAGGGCTATCTCTGATCTAAATCTAATGGAAATGCTGCACATCTGTAAGTCAAATGGGACTAGAGTCACCCATACCAGGGACCTCAGCCTAGCCTGCAACATAAACAGGACCTGAGAGAGGCAGCTACAGCTCTCAGAAAGTACCACTCCTCTGGAACAGGCTTCCAATCCATATCAAGCAGAGGACCTCCATGACCTTGTTTAAGTGCAACCTGGATGACTGGATGGGACTCTATAAATTTCTGCCGTGGATTGCCCCAGCTTCTCTCCTGGACATGGATAGTCCTTACTAGAAAAACCTTGGGCATAAACGATATCTCATCTCATCTAGTGGGATTTAACAACTAGGCTTGTAAAGACCCTCATGTCAATACCTAGTAACAACTATAAACCTATGAATATGGAATAAGTTCTGCATGGTTTCAGGCTGTTTTAATACATTGTGCAGACCATTTCTCAAGGCTTTGCCATTACCAGAAGCTGTTCTAATTACCTCTTTTGTTGTCACATGTCCTTACTTCCTGATTCATATGGTTATTTCCTCTGCATGGATACGAGGCCATAGATAATAAACATATTGTATGAGTGCAAAGAACAACTATCCCTGATGGTACAAATATGTGAGGGTACAAATATACCGATGGAGAAAGATCTGCAGTGTCTAATTCAAACGTCACAGCCTGTGTCTTGTAGCTAGCTGCCCTTGCTCTTTTTTTTCTAGGCATCTGTGACCTCTCTGACATATAGACTGCATCTTCGGGAAATGCATTTCTTTCCTGAACCCCCTGTCTCCAGTGTAGTATTTCCTTATCGGGGTTTTGAACCTGTCATTCCAGCTGCCACTCATCTCTTTCTTTCCTGCTATTTTTCCTTCTCAGAGTCATCCTTCTGTACACCAGAGTCATTTTGCAGCTAGCACACTTCATCTGCCCTTCATCCATTCCCTATTGTTGCCTGTCATACAGCTCTTCTCTGCCCCAGCCAGTATGCCTCAACTGCCCTTCCCTGATTTCATGTTGCTGCTTGACCTCTGGCTTTCCACCGCTTCTTAAAGCCTCAGTTGAGTTAGTCACCACTTATGTATTTAGGAAGCATGTTACATTTATTCAACACACTTTCTGTGGATTAATATTTCCTCATGTAATTTCATCCCACCCACTGGAACTCATGCCCTTTCCTTCCTCCTATGTCACCCCTTTTGAGTTGAGTTTTCTTTTACAGATCCTCAGCCAGCTCCATGAACCCAAAGCACATCACCCAAACCCATTTTTTCGCAAAGTAGCTCAGCCCCAGCCAAGTCCTTCTTCTTATGTTTGTCCATCCCTTCTGTTGATCATCCTGGTTGTCTTACTCTGCAGCCAAAAAAAAATATTTTCTCACCCTCTATGGTCTCCAGAAGTGGATACAGTGCTCCATTTAAAATCTTTTATTGGTTATCTACAAAACATTTGTTTTGCCTGATGATTTTGTCTGTTTGCTGTGGTTCATTCTAACTCTGATGATCACCATAAGTTTTACTTGGTCTGTTGTTTAAAGATGAACCACTTTAAAAACTATACATTGCTCCTCAATTGATGTTTACCCCCTGCAGCACCTTTCATTGTATTTCTCAGCAATGGGTCTCAGCTGTAACCTAGTGACTTACACGGCTGGTCTTTTCATGTTTCTTACACACCTGACTCTTCTGTCATCCCGAGTTACTTCTTCTACCATGGTGTCCCTTGTGAAGAGGATACTAATATTTACTGTACAAAGACTTATGCCTCATCAACGCAGATTGACATGCCTAAGCCCCAGTGATCCTGCTTGGATCTTCCTGTGATAACAGCTACTCCCACACACAGCTTTGATGCCTTTTTCATAGCTGTATTTCTAGATATTTGATCATTTCGCTTCCTTTTTGGCTTCCTAAACATCTCATATGTGAAACTGTGTCACAAACATTTATTGATATAATTGCTCAGAGGCAGTGAAGAATAAAGCCCTGACTGCAACCTGGATGAGCCAAGATCAGCAAGCTAAGCAGACAACAAGGAGTCAGAGAGGAAGGAAAGAGCAGAGTATCCAGTCACACATCCATCTGAAGGGAGAGAGATGCAGTCTTGCATCCTGCAGCACTGACACCAACTGGAAAAAGAAGTGCATGCCATGTAGTGAACTGGCTAGGATCTACCAAAAAATGTTCATTTGGTAGCCTTCTTTGCATGTGCACAGAGTCATGCAGGTGAGAAGTTGTAACAACTTTATTTGTAAGTGCGCATGCCAGATGCTGAGTGTTTATCTAGAGTCTGAAAATGTAATATCTCTTATGGCTGCCTGAATGAGGTCTCTGACCTTGGTAAGAGATGGATGGGCATATTGTGGCAGGGCTTCATGGTGAACAGTCACACAGCTCAAAAATAAGAATGACAAAAGATGTATTGATGTCATAGCAGTTCCGTGGTGCAACATGACAAAGCTGTGACTGTGGCCCAAATGACCTGGGTTCAGCAAGCATCCTGAAAATTGGTGGAGTCAGGGAAAGGGAGTGAGTAGCCAGTAATGATTTGGAAGTGACCCAGTCTGCTTTGATGCCTGAGAAAGAGATGTACAGCATGAGGTGTATGGGTTGGGGACTCGTGTTTAGTGATGCCATAGTGTAGTCACGTGGTACCCTTCATTGCTTATGTGTGGTAGCAGCAAGAACACTTGCACACAAAGTAAGGAATCATCAACCATCACATTTGTGTGCCCATCAAATGCCAAGAATGTGGTTAGGTTACAGAAACAAATGAACAAATCGAGAGGGGTTAGGTTACAGAAACAAATGAACAAATCCCCCTGATGGTTCATCAGGCACCAAAGGTGAGGTTAGGTTACAGAAACAAAAAATGCTCTAGGGACCTAAACCTTGTCACGACAATAAACAGAACATGCTGGAGGGATAGATTCCTGTCCCAGAGACTTCCCATACTCTGGAACAAACTACCTATCTGTATCAAACAAGGCTCCTCATTAGCACTCTTCAAGAAAAATCTTGATGATTGGATGGGAGATAGGAAATTCACCCCGGGGATCACGTCTGTGGCTCTGCTTGATAGGGGCACAGGAAAATAATTTTCTTGGGTGGCAAAAGCCAGGGTACCGATGGCTAGGCTTATATAGGCCCTAGGGCCAATAGCCTAGTACCTACCTATGAACTTATGAACCTATAAATTCCCCTGATGCTGGCCAAGATGAGGGCTGTTGCAGTAAGTAAGGGAATGAATAGGCTTGGTATTGTGTGTGTGGGGTTTATTGTGAGTAGGCATGAGGAAATAAAAAAGTATATCAACAAAACACTTTCCAAATGATCAGATAAGTAACATCAGTCAGTTCATCTTTATATACTTCATTGGTTGCTGTGATGCTGGGGGCTGACTGACATTAATTCAGCCATATAAAGAAATGGCTACAGCTGTGAACTTGTTAAAATGCCAGATTCACTAATCCAGGAGTGTGTGACTGACTGAATCAGTATTTTACCTAAGGATAGGTACCTTTTTGCAGTTGCTATGAGTGAGGTGAGGGGATTCTCTTTGCTTCTCAGAGTGTAACTTTAACCATATACTTATGATTGTTGCTCCCACTGGTGGAAAGCATTGGCAGAAACTGCCGATAGGATGGTCTGTAAAATGAGGGATAAAATTGCAGAGATTATTAAAATGACTGACAGTTACCACTATTAACAATTTACCAGTTTTGTGTAATGTTTTACAATCTAACTTTGGAGCTGGCTATTATGTCTGTTTTTAAGCTAGTTATAGTCTCTGCTTCATTATCTTATGTACAGAGAAATCTGCATTGTCTGCATGGTGAACTTAAGGCTGCTAAGTCAATGAAGCTCGTGGTGGGCCTTGGCAACCCAACAGCAGTCAAAATGGAATAGCTGCAAGCTATCAGCCCCAAAAGTAGTGGTGATAAAAAAAATGTTATTATTTGTTTAAGAAGATGAAAGACATCAAGTTAACTATTTTCATGGACAACAGAACATATTTATTGAAAGGTGTAAATACAGGCACTGTCAAGAAAGCAGTAAGACATTCTGTTAAGCAAAACTTTAGCTACTTTGCTACCTTCTTTATAAAAGAAACTAACATGAGTAGCAAATATATTGAATGGTACACTAAACAGATTCAAGATAGCTGCCATCAGCAAAATGGATGAACACATAGAAGATGTGGTGGTTATATTTAGCTCCCAATGTTCAGTAGTGACTGTTACATACATTAAAGGTCAGCAGCAGGAGTGATAGCCAGGTTCGTTAGCCACACATCTCCCCTTAAAATTTATATTGATAACTGAAAGCATTGCTGTTAAAGGGAAGAAAATAAAACTTATCAAATATATAAGATTGCTGCAGATCCAAATGACAAAGTCATCCCCAGGCCCCCCCCCGCTTGTAAATGGTTCATCCCCCAGGCCCCTGCTTGCAAATGGTTCACATTCCAGGCCCCTGCTTGTAAATGGTTCATCTTCCAGGCCCCTGCTTGCAAATGGTTCATTCCCCAAGCCACTGCTTGTAACTGGTTCATCCCCCAGGCCCCTGCTTGTAAATGTTTCATCCCCCAGGCCCCTGCTTGTAAATGTTTCATCTCCCAGGCCCCTGCTTGTAAATGGTTCATTCCCCAGGCCTCTGCTTGCAAATGGTTCATCTTCCAGGCCCCTGCTTGTAAATGGTTCATCTTCAAAACCCCTGCTTACATTTATCAAGGGTACCAGAACTTGTCAGAGATTTGGGATACATGGCTAGGCTTAAACAGTCCCTTATGGTTGTTAGCCTAGTAAACATCTATGAACATATAAATATTAATTTAAATTAAACAGCCATTTCCACCCATAAATAAATGTACAATTTGAAGTGTAAACATTCAGAAGTGAGCTCATTTGTCGTGCAAGGATGAGAACCTTGCCAAGAAATAATGCAAGACATTCCGGTTACCAGGATGAAACAGTACTGTTCAGCCTGGGTGTAACAAAGTACTACAACTAAGTCTTTTAACACACTGGCAGTACAGTCTTCAGGAGGTCATGTTTTTATGATTTCTAAGGTTTCTCCTTAGTCAAATCCACCAAGGCTCTTGAACCCCTTTTCTGATCCTTCTCAAGTTGCTCCAATGTTATTGAGTCTCTGCTGTTTCTTTTGTAGTTATTTCCTCTAAGGCATTTGAGGCCCTTCTCTGTTCCTTTCCTAGTCATGTCCCCTGATGCTTTTGAGTCTCTTCTGTTCCTTTTGTAGTCAAGTCCCTTGTCTGCTTTTTCCTAGCCATTCTTCCAGCTCTGCATTTGTCACCAGCTGTAGCTGTTTTATGTTTCCATACTGGTGTTTTTCCTTATTGCTTGCATGTGAACAAT
The DNA here is from genome assembly GCF_019279795.1 of Protopterus annectens. NCBI lineage: Eukaryota > Metazoa > Chordata > Ceratodontiformes > Protopteridae > Protopterus > Protopterus annectens. Next base: position 375,612,254 of record NC_056743.1, read on the forward strand.
ATTTGTTATTTATCTGTAGTGTTTTTAGACTGCTGTTCCCCCGTGTGCAGTAAATCAGTTTGCTTAACACTCTATTTTTATTATTTTAGCTGAAAAAAGTAAATTGTCCATCCCTTTGACAACACCCACACTTGTCTGCCTTGCCTGCTGGGTGAAATTTTGTCTTTTGTGTGATATGCTTAAATTCCCCTTCACAAACACCCACACACAGAAACACACTTCTTGTCATGTAGGAGGCTTTCTTGTCTTCACTGATAACCAAGAGTGCCTGCCTGTTCCAGCTCCATGAATCTTAAGGATAATTCCTAAAAAGTGAAACATGTCTGATTAAGGGGGGCATATGCAAAATCCAAAACTGTGTAATCTGTGTAATCTTGAGGTATTCTCCCTTCTCTGAATTAAAAGTGTTTTAGAATTTGAGTATGTAATTGGTGTGGGGGGGGGGGTGCTGGGAGTGCAACCTTCCACAATGAGGGTGCAGAGGGGAAAGCATCCCTGTAAAAATTGTTTACAAAGATGTAACATAGCCTGGGATTCACAGTCCTTTTGTATAGTATGCTGTGAGCTATTTCACATGAAGTAACCATGCACAGATATATGATAATTCATAGTCCTAGGTAGCAGTAGAAAGGAGCAAGGAAAACTATTTGGGAATACATATACAGAAATGATGACATAAGGCATGCAAATATGAAAGCTTACAATCAAATCAGGACATAATGAAACACAAATGTATTCCTATGAAAGAAAGATGCTACTAATAGTCATAAATAGTCGAAAACATGCTAAAGTTGCTTGTCAGTATAAAACCCAAAAGCTTACACTGAACTATGGAGTTTCAAGCAGCAAATTTGTGTGGTGCAGCAACATTTATTATCCATATGTACAACTACTTGGCAGTTAGTCTGATGATGTCAAGTCAGGCAACATAACTGATACTTGAACAAGCAGTGCATCAAATATCACTAGTGAAATGATCAGCAGCTAATGAACTATTTCCAAATAAACACTGCTATTATATGTACATTGCTTGACTTGTATGGCCCACATATAGGATTCTGAAGAATGAGGGGACTTCCTATGTCAGTGAACACCAATGTATATGTAGCTCTTACTATACTAGCTATAGGGAGTATTCAGAAGCAAACAGAGGGCTTGGGTATATTACAGGCCTCTGTCTGTTGAATTTTTAGTTAATTTCTTAATGCACTGCTTGCACATGTAGCTGAGCCACCAGCATGCATGGCATTTGTGATTTCACCCCCTCTTTGAAATACTAATTAACACAAGAGCGTTCGCTACAACCAAGAACCAAGATAGAAATGTGTATATACAGCTTACGCCACGCTATGTAGGCTTGAGAAGTAGAAAATAACTCGTGCAGTCAGCGTCTAAAATAAATCCACGAATTTGAAATACTGGGTACTTTGGATTGCTCACATATGCCAATAAATACCTCATCATCTGTATTTTCACACTGGTACATCAGTAGGAAGGGCTACTGTTCTGTGAACCGCCAGGTAGCATGCAGCACACAGGGGCTGCTAATCAGTGGTGTCTGCACAGCACCCTGTTAGTGCCCATGATTCACACACCTGACCCTGGCAGTGCCCATGATTCACTCACCTGACATATAAGTCACCTGTATCTCTGCTTCTCGCATGGTGAAACCTCCATGGCCTTAGAGTTGGTAAGTGCAGGGTCTGGGGTAATCTGCCACATGTACTAACCTATACAAAATATACATCACTCCCCATCCATATATCCTTCCTGGTTGCAAAGAATGGAGGATAGCCACTGCAGGCCTCATTGATGATGTTTATATGGAGCCCACACACCACTGCCAAACAGCAGCGTAACACCCACAAATGTCCAAACCAGAAACATCATAATATCTTTGGCCTTATGTAAGCCCAGTTCTGCTGCCTGGCTGCATGGGGGGAGGGGTGCACCTACTACAACCCACAAGCTGTTCATATCTTGCTATGTGCTATATAACATGATCCTGAGAGGGCAAGTAGGGCAGCCATCTGTTCTGGGAACCATCCAGTGATAACAGTGAGGCCAAGGGACAGCAAACAGCATCCAAAATACACAAACCCAGACAAAGATGGGCACAGTTTATGGTAGTGTAGCTTCTTGTCTATCTATAAGGGCACTGATGAGCACACAGTGACAGTGCAGTTGCATTACCACACAGAACAAACTCGAATAATGTAGTTAAAGGCTATGATGGGTAGAACATGGTTAAGTCACACTGTGTTCCACATTTCTTCAGGCAAGATGGAAGGTGGCACAGGTGTCAGGACACAGTGATAAGTGACTATGTGCACTACATGGGTGGGAAGAAGCATACAAATGGAGATTGAGATAGGTCTAATGGGACTTCTCATTGTCATAGGCAATGTTCTACAGTGACTGGGAATGGGTTGTTAATACATGGCTGTAAGCTGGGCCCACTCTGCTGTCTTGATGTTATAGGTACAGATTTCACTTTGACAGAGATGTTGTAGTACTGTGGTTATAACATAGATGAAATCTATTGGTATGGTGTCCCCACCCTGCAGGTGGGCATTTTGCTGCTGCCCAGAAGGTAGGGAGACAAAGTCTCATAGACTTGCTATTGCACATCCAGACAGTGCATCCTGCAGCAGCTTCCTAATGTCACCGCTGCACGTACATACTAGTGTCTGACTACAGACAGCTCTGCTGGACAGGGCAGTAAAGTCAAGCAAGTGTGATCCTTCATATGGAGGTGGATCTGGCAATCGTGTGTGTGTGTGTGTGTGTGTGTGTGTGTGTGTGTGTGTGTGTGTGTGTGTGTGTGTGTGTGAAGTAGACTTTAGTAAACCAAACATGGTTTCATCTTTGGACTTCATGGTCTCACATAGGTGTTGTAGTGCTTGTTAACATCCTCACCAATACTATGTAGTGCATCAGCCAGCTCCATGTAGGCCTCTAACCAATGCCATTCAGTGAAACTGTCATTGCCATGTGGGCATTACCACTGCCATGGAGTGCACTAGTCAGCTCCATGTAGGCCTGATCAGTGCCATGCATTGCACCAGTCTGCTCCATGTAGGCTTGACTAGTGACACGCATTACACCAGTCAGCTCCATGTAGGCCTGACCAGTACCATGCAGTGAAACAGTATGCTCCATGTACGCATGACCACTGCCATACAGTGCACCAGTCGTCTCCATGTAGGCTGGAAGAGTGCCATGCAGTGCACCTATCAGCTCCATGTAGGCCTGACCAGTGCCATGCAGTGACCGAGATGGCTCCATGTAGGCATGACTACTGCCATGCAGTGCACCAGTCATCTCCATGTAGGCCTGACCAGTGCCATGCAGTGCCTCTGTCACTTCCATATAGGCCTTACCAGTGCCATGCAGTGCAACAGTATTGTCCATGTAGAACTGACCAGTGCCATGCAGTGAAACAGTCATCTCTATGTAGGCCTGAAGACTGCCATGCAGTGAACCTATCAGCTCCATGTAGGCCTGACCAGTGCCATGTAGTGAACGAGATGGCTCCATGTAGGCATGATCAATGCCATACAGAGCACCAGTCTGCTCCATGCAATCCTGTCCAGCACCATGTAGAGCTCCAGTTTGCTCCATGTAGGCCTGGCCAGTGCTATGCAGTGAACCAGTCAGCTCATGTAGGCCTGACCAGTGCCATGCAGTACACCAGTCTTTTCCATGTAGGCCTGACCAGTACCATGCAGTGCAACAGTCAGCTCCATGTATGCCTGACCAGTGCCATGCAGTACACCAGTCTGTTCCATGTAGGCCTGACCAGTGCCATGCAGTACACCAGTCTGTTCCATGTAGGCCTGATCAGTGCCATGCAGTGTACCAGTCAGTTCCCTATAGTCCTGACCAGTATGATGCAGTGCACCATGTAGAACTGTGTGGCTACAGTCTGTGCCAGATGATAGCCTTGCACATCTACTGATTACACTGTAGCTCTGCCACATAGTAGGGACCAGTTGTAACTTGATGGTACTGGGGACATCTGCTGGGCTGTTGCACAGGGAGTAAAGCCACAACACACACACTGTGCTCCTCAGCTGTTGTAACCATATGGTGGTGCAGTGCTGCTGTTCTGCCATGGGAGCCCCTTCCAAAAGGGATGATAAGCAGCTGTGCTGTTCAGCCTCTGGCTTAGGTGTTGGTAAGATCAGACCTTCACCATATACAATATGTAGAAGATCACCTGGGATGGAGACACAATGACGCTCTTTTACCTGACTGTGACTCAGTTCTTCTTGACATCAGACTTTGCACAGATGCTGACATCAGTCCATTATCCTGCCCCAGCTTGTACAGGTGTAAGTGCAGCAGTGGGCAGGTTGGTGACTGTACAATAAGAGAAGAAACAGAGTGAATGTGAATACCCATGCTAAATGTGAGACCTTGCCCATGTTAATGGTGGTCATGCTAATTCAAATATACTTCAGACATATGTGGCTTGCCTACTGTATGTGATACAACACTGCTGCATCTTCCATTAAGATACACAAGGGTTGTGCCATCTCAGCTCTTGTGTCCACTGTTCTATGTATGATAGCTGTGCCTTCATCTCCATACTAAGACATGTGAGATATGCACATGTGTTAGGCATACACTGCTATGTAGCTCCATCAAGTGAGTGACCCCTGCAGTTAAGCATTGCCTTGAGGTGTGATTCTGCCACCTACAACTTTAATAGTATGAACCACCATCTCCAACACGTAGTCCCATAGAGGCTGGTCTGCACCACCTTACACCAACAGGCGCAGTCCCTAAGCCCTGAGTGTCTGCAGCAGACTTACATTCTCAGCTAGGCAGAAGTTGTACTGCCTCTGCTGTCCACCATGTTTTGAGGTCATTCTTGCACTTGTGAATACAGGAATAAGTATGTGACTGCCGTGGACAGAAGACGTTTACAAATAGTAGGTCTGCAGAGCTGCAGACAGCAGTTTGTTAGACAGAAAGATAGAAGGATATTGTATGATACCTCAGATATTACTTCTGTGTAACACATAAAGGATGGTATAGGGTTAGGCAGACCTGGCATGTGCCACAGCAGCTGATATACAACTCTTGGTTCTAAAAACTATTTTATTTTGTAGAACTTAAAGTAAAAAGGCTGACTTTGCCAAAATAAGCAGTATTGTGATGTAAGCAGAAAACATTTGAATAATACCTTTAATGACTCTGAATAAAAATAGTCACCACAATGTCTCTGGTTTTAGTCTACTTCCAGGCAATAACGCACCATGTCATCTACTGGAATATAGTCCGTGGTAGAACATGTCCTCTCCAGAGTTGATGGTCTGGGCCTCCAGTTTTCTTATCACCCTTGCAGACCTGCACTATATCTTCTTGACTTGTCTGATTAGGGTTTCTGCACCTCATCTGCATGTGCATCCTTTACTGGCAGCTTACTTGACTGAAAGTAATTCCCTGAGCCCCCCTTAAAGGGGTATCTACTCCACATGCATATGTTAAACAAAAACTCCAATGCAGTGTATTACAACATCTTTTCATATACTTCCTTGGTGAGAACCACCACTATATTTTGAGTATATATTTGACCCTCCAAGCTTGAAACCAGGTGGCTGGATGGTCTGTACACTATGGAAAAACCATCTGCATTGTGGTGGTTAGCACTATACTGATGATGTACTTTAAAGTTGAAGAGATACAAGCACAAGGCTCATCTGCAAAGTTCATATTGTCCTCTTTTTGTTGGTGAATGCACTTCAATGGAGGGTGGTTTGTGAAAATGATTCACGCCCTTTTTAGCAAGTAGTATCTTATGAACCCCAGTGCCCACTTTGTGGCTAAGCATTTCCATTCAGTAACTGAATGTTTGGCTTTCATTCGTATCAACTGCCTACTCAGGAGGCAAATTGGATGCTCCTCACTACCCAATCATTATGATGATCTTTTGTCCAGGCCCACATTACATCCATTGGTGTAAACTATAAAATGATTACTAAAATTTGTGGAGGCTAGCATGAGTTTTGGGCACAGAAGATTATTTTAACTGCTGGAGGGTGGAGTCCACTTAATCCTTGCAGTATCTTACCCTAGTCAGGTTAGTGAGAGGGTATATAGTGGTGGTACAATAGAACATGATCTTCCTATAATATATGGCCAAGTGTAAAATAACTCTGATATGCTACTTAGCCTGAGGTATTGAACAGGCCCTTACATCTTCCACATTTTTCTTTTTGGGGTTATATTCTCCTTTCCTACAATGTAATTTAGATGTTTCACTTTGATTATTTCAATTTTGCTGTTGGGACATTCAGCATAAGCTTTGCCTACTTAAAAGAGTCTAAGACAACTTGTACTTTCTGTGCACGAGTCCCACTTTACCAAATGGCTGGTCATATGCAGTGACACACAGGTCATGATTATATACTTGCCAAGAGTATTTATCACTTAGTCTGAAGGAAGCATGGGCCTCCTTGAAATGGACTATGCTTATAGGTCAGTGATTGTAGGACTGCATATGTCACCAAAACGTCTCTGGTTCTTGTCCACTTCCATTCACCAGGTATTCCACTGCTATACAGTCTTGGGTAGATTGTCTGTTCTGCAGACTTGATGCTCAGGCCCCAGGTCCTCACATCATGCTTTCAGACTCCTTTGGATGTTCTTGTCTTTCCTGATTAGTTTTATCCCACTTCAGCATCCTTTACTGACACCTATTCTTTTTTTAACACCATCCAACAGTTGACCATCCGTTGCCAAAAGATCCTCTCCTCTCCTCATTCACTGGACCTACTGGACCTCCATTAACCTTCCCCAGGCTCAATTCAACCCACATCCAGGGCAAGTGAGGAGATTTAAAGATGTAGGTGCAGTATGATACTGCTGCCACGGAGTGTCCCCTAACTCCTGCCACCTGCAGCAATCTTGAGAGAAGCATGTGCACTTCCATGCATATGC
>NC_056743.1:375624204-375732368 GCF_019279795.1 Protopterus annectens
TAAAGTCAGCCGTCGGATCCAAAGGTAATTTGTAATAAAATCTGCCATCATTAAGCTGCTTATTAACTTTGTTAATATATTTAAATGTTTTCCAAAGAACTACAGCCCCACCCTTATCTGCTTTAAGTAGCACTATGTCTTTATTTTCTTTCAAGTGTCTTAATGCCAATCTCTCTTCTCAAGTCAGATTGTCACCATGATGTTTGAAAATAACATTCTGATTAATGTGTAATTCACGTAACACACTATCTTCAAAAAGTTTAACTCTAGAGTGGTATGGAGGCATAAAAGAACTTTTTTAACCTTGAAATAAGGTACCACATTAGACATTTCACTTCTGTTATGAAAAAAATATTTCAGATTTAGCATTCTACAAAAATGCTTTACATCCATACAAACATCATATTGGGACAAAAAGTGTGATGGTACATAGTTTAAGCCTTTATTAAGAACAACCCCCTCTTCATTTGTTAAATTATAGTCAGTTAAATTAACTATAACTCCATCTCCTTCTTCTATTCCATCATCAAGTTCCTGAAAGTTCTCTCCACCTGTATCTCTCCTTCATTTACAATGCTTTTTACCACCCCTTCTAAAGGGCTAGTTCTGGACTTTGTTCTCTTATATTTAGGTGAATCCACATCTACTTCTTCCCCTATATCATTTTCAGTATCGGTACTCAATGCAGTTGAAGACATTTCCGAAGCACTAGATTCTGTACTGTGCCTCAAATTATGAGTGGATTTCAAGATGGATTTACAACATTTTCGTTTGCTTCTACCTGATTTGTTAACAGTCTCTATAAATCTAATGGCCCTTTTGGTTTGTTTCCACATACAGGCCTTGTCAGATTTAAAGTCATTCAAGTCTCTATTAAACTTTAACTTTTCTTACTTTCAACTCTGAATCAAAAATATTTATTTCTTCAATGTATTTATCATATAGTCTCTTATATTCATCCTGCTGTTCAAAACGTTGTACTGACTCTAAACAAGAATCAAGTTGGTTCTTAATATCACTAAGTGTCTCTTCATAATATGAAATCAGCAGTTCAATAAAAAGTTTAGATGCTGTATTTTGTATCATATGCCATTTGTTCATAAAAATCTGATTCTCCTTACCCATCCCGGGTTCCACATACACTCACAAACCTCGTGGTAAAATTCCATCTTCTAAATAAGCTCACAACAATTTTATATGCCATACGGTTGAATGAAACATTTTTGTACATAAACTCAATTCTTTAAAAGTGCCTTGCATCTCTGAAGTGCAACTCACCCCAATAAACTCTGTATCAGACTGTTTGCCAATAAGCCACGTTACATCTTCTTTATCTGCTGAAAGGTTCCCAATAAATGTTTGTAAATCACCTTCAAAAGACAACTTGAAGCTGGTAAATAAATTCACTCACAATGGAGATGTAGAAATGCTACAGCGGTCAGCAACGATACAAATCCCAACAACCTTCTGGTGCATGTAAGCTCACAGTGTGCTTGGACTATACCAATATGTAAAACCCCAAAGAAAAAGTCCAACACAACTAAATTCACAAAATAATTGATGTAAGTAGCAAAAATAAAAAAGATATTCAGGTAATGCTTTCAGCAGTATTTATAAGTTCATAGGATGATACTAGGCTATTGGCCCAGAGGCCCTTATAAGCCTAGCCAAGAATTTCACCCATGTTCCCTCGTAATCAGCACCTGTTTTCCCTGTCCAGCAGCTTCCCAGGAGTATATGTTCTGTTTCCCATCCAGTCATCCAGGTTCCTCTTAAAGAGGGTTAGAGAGGTACTCTGCTTGACATGGAGAGAAGTCTATTTCACAGATGGGGGAGTCTTTGGAACACAAATCTATCCCACTATCAAGTTCTATTAATGTCACAGACAAGGTTAAGGCCTTGCGTGTGGGTTGCCTGAGTGGAGTTTGTCTTACAGATATGCAGCAATCTCCACCAAAGCTGGGTCTGAAATGGCCTTGTATGCTAGACACAGGTCACCTCTGAGCAGTCTGATTGAGACTGAGTAGAGGGACAGGGATTTTAACCTATCTGTATAGGATAGTTGTTTGAGGCAAATGCCCTTGCCTGACAAACAGTCACAGCAAACAAGAAACCCAAAACTGGTTTCGCCCCCTAGCATCTTCAGTGGAATAATGTAGTCCCTTGTGCTACATACATTTATATACCCATTTTTTAAAGACATAGTATGTAAAATCACTCTTCATTTTATATATATATATATATATATATATATATATATATATATATATGTATATATGTTTATATATAAATACAGATGTGTGTTTGTATTTGTGCAGAAAAAATATATAATAGAAACTTTTTGAATACTATATTCCATAACTAGTTGACTTAGTATAAGAGATGCCGAAAAAAGTGCCTCCCTCAAAAAATATTATAAACCACATTTAATCAATAAAGTCATTCAAACTAGAATGAAATAGAGTACCTGTATTTATAGTTCAATATTTTCAAAATGCTGTCAATACCCAAACTGTTATCACATTCAGTGACCCTGTCTATATCCATAAACATATAATGTGTAGGTGGATGTTTAATCAAATGTTTACAATGAATTCTCCCTGGTTTCTTATATGTGATACTGCTCATGAGCACACCATATATTCTTTAAACATTCTAGGCGTTTGCACCACATAAAAGGAGTCACATGCACAAAATGTTAAGTAAGTACCCCAATGCCAAATTTCTATTAAAGTGTAGAAAAATGCTCTGTCAAAATCCTTTCATAATGGATATACTTGCCACATCTGTAGCTGCCCTTCTTAGTTGTAAACCCACTCCTGGGAGATTTACTACCACCATATTTACTCCTGCCTGAAACCTCACAAAGGGCCATATTAAATCTGTAGTTGAATTTGCAGATCTCAGGAATAAAATGCATAAAACTAGGTCACTGTGACCAATATTTATTAATATGGTGATAAATCTAATTTCATCTCTGTTACGGCAATTCCAATAATTCATATTTATCTTCTCTTATGATATGTGTGAAAACAGTTTCATGTTGTTACTTACAGAAGTAATGGCCATTGTTGGTTCTACTTCCAGTTTCATATGGCTGTTTTTGTTCCATATATTCCCACATTTCTGGGATGCTTTGTTTCAAGACTGTATTTGTAGTTCATGAATAACTTACACTTTACATTTCGCACTCTTTGTCAGTTTATAGGTGATAACTACAAAATGTATAGTCATTACTTCAGTTCTCTCAGGTAGAATGTGGTTACTGGCCTGTTCGGACTAATCTGGGCAACAAAGAAAAAATAAACAAATTGAGTTTCTATTTTGTTTGTCACGAGAATGAGTTGATCAAAATGTTAATTTTCCTCCATGGCCCATAAGGAAGACATTAACATTTAGTATAAGCACACCATAAATTAAATTAATTGAATTCTAGGAATGGCCAATAGCATTAGGGACAGATTAAACATAGTTTAAGTGAAATGCATGTCATATAGAAGAACACCAAAATGTATTTCTGTACTTCTAAGCAATCAGAATCTAGGGATCATCATGTCTGAGTCCTTGTGCAGTGCTAAGATTTTTTTTGACAGTCATATTTGTATTGACAGTTTTTCGATGTTAAACTTAGAAAGTAAAGTTGCTAAAATAATAGGGTTTATGTTAGCATGCATTTTCTGAAGGATATGAAGTCTGAAACACAAATGTGTATCATTAAGTGACTTCAGTCTTCAGTGCTTTGCCAGAAAAAAACACAAATTTTATATGGAACAAACCAAAAATATGAGGTAAAAATCTAGACATTCTACAAAAATCTGGACAGTTGAGAGGAATGGATTCATACTTGTCATTGTTCAGAAAATGCATGTAAATGGAAATCTACTAACTTTTTAAATGGATTAGCATAATATGTAAAACATGTCTGTGGTTTTCAGCCTTTGTACCCCCATTATTTTTAGCTTTCTCCAGAATTCTGGAGTAAACATCTGAGGTATGATTATGGCTTAAAAGTGGCACTGAAATTTAACATAGATTGTGAAGCATACCTCATTAGAAGGAATATGTTTTTATCTGAAAAGTGACCAAATTCCATTTTATACCTCAACCATTCTGAAAGTCATTCCAGTCAAACAAAGCCCGGCGATAATGGAGCTACCAACCTTGTATCAACAAGTGTCCATTATGGAGAACAGTAGACACTGAATAACAATGTCATTCAGTATTCTGGACCTGCATTTATGCACTGTTCCCAATTATCACCAGTCTCATGGAACATTCAATCCATTCAGAGCATATCAGCTGTAAGTGCAACTTATGATCAGTAAGAGTGGCAAACTCTCAATAGCACATACTCTGAGCATATTACTCACTAGAAGTACATAATCAATCTGACTCATGTAGTCTCAAGGTGGGGGAGGGGAGATTAAATCTTATGCCTGTTTGTCTAACGACCTTTTGAAAGATACCCCAAAGCTGGTGAGGCTCTGCTGAAGCAGTACTGCAACTTCGATGACTTTGATTCAGTTAGAGGTCCCAGCACTGGAGAAGATCAAGTCCTAAAAGTGCTATCAAAAGATAAAAATACTGCAATGATGGGTCCTGAAAATATCTCAGGACACATGTTAAATAATGTGAAGCATGATTTAGCCATACCCCTAACAATGCTGTTTAATTTTCTGCTGAAAAGCTTTAGAGTTATGAATGCTGAAATTCATTTTTTAAAGCATTTCAGTACGCTTGCATATCTTTTTTCCTAAAAGGGTGCAAGTACATAGTTGTGTCTGTAGTTCTTGTCATGGACACTTGAAAAATTGTTTCCAGGCTTTCTAGTACAGATACCATTACTGATTCTAAAGTTTGTAGGGGCCTTTGCTGATTATTAGGTCTGGGGTAAAGGACTAGGACCTGCAGGGTAAGTGGTTGGAGAAATCCCGATCTAGGGAGCAGTGGGATGTTCAAATAATGCATGACATGCAAGAGCAGGAGTTGATATAAATTCCTTTGTAATCTTTCCCTTTGTAATGCTGTTGTGTAGCTTTTAACTCTTGTGAAGAGATTTTCCCATGAATGCAAGTATAAATAAAACTCTTATGATAAATTGCAACCGTCATCTCACATAGAGCCAACCCTTACCTTACATACAACACCTGACACTCCACCTCCTCTCCACCCTTCTTTATGCCTTACCCATCTTCACTAAACTCCACAAATTTGATATAAACAAATTAGAGTCATGTTACAATAAAATAGCAAAATTTGCTATGAGTCATCCCTACAGATCTTACCACTGCTGTGCCCTTCGCGAACTAAACTGGATCAAACTACCTAATCAACTATCCCTGAACCAACTCACTGTTGTCCACTCCATACTCCACCAACCCAATAACTACCCTGCATTCAAAAACCTAATTCAGGAATACAGTAACTCTAGAATACTGAGATCTTCTGACAAACTTAGTCTAAAAGTCATTAAGGCTAACAATAGCTTTGGGGACTCTCTCTTCTCTAACCAGATATTCAAAAAATGGAATTCTATTCCCCAACACATGCAAAACACCACTAATACTTCCAATTTCAAGTTACTTCTTAGGGAACCCTTAGCAAAACTGGCAATGCCCCTGCACTACACCAGCATGACCTTTCAGTACTTGCTCTCTCTCTATCTCTCTTCAACATCTAATCCACACTATTCCCCTCCACTCCTAATCCACTTGCTTTCTTTTTCTGCTTTCCTTTTTCTTTTCCATCTTATATTAACCCAGGTATTTCTACTTTACTCAAATTTCTATTTCCCTCTTCCTCCTATGTTAGCCCAGGTGTTTCTACTTTTATCTATTACATGAAGTACTCCCAAATGGACTGTTTGGTGAAATATGTCCCTTATTAGAATAGTAACAATGTTATGTTTCACTGTAGCAATACTCTATACAGTATTATCTTTTCATGTTGACGTGTGTGACGCCCCAGCACTGGCCCAGTGATCAAGGAGCCTCAATCTTCACCTCTCGCAACAGTGGGGGACATACTCACTGGGAGGATGACATGTACACATACAGTAAAGTGCAATTTCCCTGAAGAGCACACAGAGACCACAGTCAGTCTGGGGATGGTTTCTCCCTCTTTCTGCAGATCCCTAATAAGACTCCCCACTAGCACAGCTATAGGGTTGAGATCACAGCTGAGTGGCCTAGCCAAGACCTCCAGCACCCTCTCTGTCCAACCAGTGTTTCATGTCCTTGCCCAAGTAGCTGACACACACACTTTGAGGTTTGATTTCTACACACACACACACACACCACACAGCTGGGAAACGCTGGCACAGGTTTACTAGCTATTCCCCCTTCTGCCCAGACTATAAGGCAATTTTCACTGCCACCAGCCACTACTTATCAGCTATTTTAAGGGCCTTAGCAAAGGGTGTCTTACTGTGTAATGTTACTATTAACCCAAACTGTAGTTTGACCAACAGCAAGGCTATTAGGAGTAGCCTGCACAGTGTCAGCAAATAGATATGCAAGTACTCTAAGAACTTAAATGTCTCTAGACAGACCAGTCACAGTTGAAAGACTTAAATATATTTAACATTAAATAATATAAGAACAAGAAAATACTCAGTAAATAATCACAGTTACTTCGCAGTTCAAAATCAGAGGAAATATTTAAAACAACACTGGAGGGCAGTCTTAAATAAACAAAGAAAACATCTAAGCTATAGTTCACTATATTCCTAAATGTATCTAAGAGAAATTACTGTACCCTAGTTAACTTACTTCCAGAGCCAGGCAAGACAGATGTGGTGAGTGGGTTTTCCAGCTGATGCTGTCAGGTCAAAGACAAAATTCAAAATGTACAGTCTCTCTCTTTCTCTCTCTTTCTCCCTCAGATAGTTCTTAAATTAATATTATAAATATTACTACTGGAATACTTGCAGCATGACATCACTTCTTGTCATCTGACTATCCCAGGGGAAACCCCACAATGCAGCTAGTAGCATTTAACATCTCTCTGTGAAAATACATAAACAAGGACTTCTCTTATATCTAAGGCAAATGGTGGAAGTCAAAAAATAATTTACATTCCTCCACATCTAAAAACAATACTTCTAAACAAAAACAAAAAACTTCTAGTTGTAGATATTGTCTCCTGTTGCACAGGAACTGCAAGATAAGATCTCCTTTATGGGACAGTTATAAAATAATTTAATTCCAACTATTGTTCTGAAGTTTTGCATGTTAACCTTCTGTATGCCAGTCCCCACTGTTAAAACATATACATTTACACAATTACAATAATTCATATACATTTCTGTTCTTTTCCAGTAGGGTACACTGTGGCTACACCTTTAAGCTCAGTACTGCACAAACCCGTTTCACACACTCTTCTGTACCAGCAGTTTGATATATGCATAACATACAGTTCTAATACTTTTGTAACACAACATATGAATCATGTTGACATTCATAACTGACATATAATCATTTACAAAATTCCAGACAGCTGTGCTGGCAGTATCTTCCTCTGTCACAGTTCTGTATAAATCATATTACTATTCACAAATGAGATATAATTACTTACAAAATTCCAGATAGCTAGGCTGAAAATATTTACTTTTGTGACACCCCCCCCCCGAAAACTCAAAGCTAATTTTTCAAGTGACCCTTGAGAAACATTGCTTGGGAGTGAGAGCCTATCTGGCAATATACTACCCCATACCCTGTCTTGAGATTCCAGCTGCCTGGGCATTGCTGACCCCAGTACAGTGCTGTACTGTCCTATCATATGCCTGCAATCCTAGGCTCCACCATAGTAATTTGGGATTTTGCTGACTGGTTAACTATAGATTGCCCCTCAGAGTCCTCCTACCTCTTACTGCAAAAACTTAGCACCAGGGCCTCCCTATCATGGTAAGGTTTCATCATGTTAACATAGTACCATTTGTACCCCGCTTCCTGCCTAGCAGTTCTACCATGTAGTTAACATTACTGATATTCCTTACCACTTTGAAGGGTCCCTCCCAAGCTACCTGTAGCTTGTTGTGTCTGACAGGAATGAGAACCATAACCTGCTGCCCTACAGCATACTCTCTAGCTCGAGTATTCCTGTCATACCAGACCTTTTTCTACTGTTTGGCTTCTGCCAGTTTCTCCTGGACTAAGCCCATGAGTTCCCCGAGCCTTGTCCTGAGGTTTAGGACATATACCACAACAGACTCCTTGTGGGATTCACACTCACCTTCCCACTTATCACGAATCAAATCTAGAGGTCCCCTCACCCTATGCCCATACAGCAACTCAAAGAATAGATGAGGCAAATATTTGCCCCACTCACTCTTAAACTGGTCTGCAAATGCCAGTTGCATGGTCTTGAGTGTAGAGTTTAAACTCTCAACCACACCATCAGTCTTAGGATAGTAAGGAATGGTCTTTAGGTACTTCACCCCACAGTGCTTCCACAGACAAGTCAGCAGGTCTGACATGAAATTGGTACCTCTGTCATTCAGTATTTCTTTTGGGAAACCTACCCTGCTGAAAATCTCTAACAAAGCATTTGCCACCTTTTCTGCCTCAGTGGAGGACAGAGACACTGCCTCAGGGTATCTGGGAGCATAATCTTCTACCACTAAGTATACTTTTTCCCTGTAGATCTTTGGGTACTCAAAGGCCCCACAATATCCATAACTACCCCCTGAAATGGTTCCTCAATCACAGGCAAAGGCATCAAAGGAGCTTTCACCTTCTTGCCTGCCTTGCCCACCTTTTGGCATTCTCACAGGTCCTGCAGTACCCTGTTAAATATCTGGTAATCCCAGGCCAATAAAAGTTCTGCATAATACGTCTTTTTGTACCCTTAATGCCCATATGACCTGCAAAGGGAATGTCATGGGCTATGGATAGAAGTGCCAGATGGTAGGCTCTGGGCACTACCAACTGCTGTATTCTCCACCCTCTTAGTGCTCCCTCAGGGGTCCACTCTCTATACAGAAACCTTTTGTCCCAGTATACAGATTCTTCTTTTACTTGATAATCAGGTGCCTCACTGGGTCCTCCCTCAGGCCTTGTAATGTAGGGTCTGAGGGCTGAGCCTGTCTTAACTCTCTCTTGGTAACCCTTCCCAGCTCCCCTTCCACAGGAAGTCTGGCAGTGCCTCACTGTCAGCCTGGGTACTACTACTCACCTCTGCCCTTGCAGTCATTCTATCCAAGGGAACATCAGTACCCACAAGCAGCTATGGCTCACCTTCAGTCTCACTGCTACAGGGTAGCTCCCTCCCTGAAGTAACCACCACACCAGTCCTGGCTTCAAGTCTGATGCCTGTCTTGGTCCCCCCAGACTACCAGACTTACATGATTGTCTCCAAGCCTGACTGCATGCCAGTGCATGCACACAAGGTACTGCATTATCAAAATTATTCCCTATCAGGACATCTGCAAGGATATCCTCAAACACGCCTACTTGCTGGCTTCCTTTTCCACCCTCCCAGTCAAGGTAAACCCTAGCCAAAGGTATTTGGAATTGAGCCCCTCCAAAAGCTCTGACTGGAGTAGACTGCCCAACCAAGTAGTGCTCCTCTTTAACCATTGCAGGCTTCACAATGGTTAGGTCAGAGGCTGTGTCTCTCTCAGCAATGGTGTGTTTCCCATTTACTAAGATAGGATATAACTTCTTGTGGTAGTTTGGTACCCTTGTTGTCTCCAGACAACTCATTGCTGGCATTTTGTCATTCCTACTTACTGGTTCTCCCACCTTTTGTCTCCACCTTGCTTCCACGGACATCTATATGCTACATGGCCCCACGGGTTGCATTTAAAACATTTAACCCTTGGTCCTAGATGTGTATCTGGACTAGTGGCTTCCCCTGCTACTGGTGGACTCTGTTGGGGTGGTTTAGGCTGCCCACGATGGGTTCCCTTAGACCCATGAGCAGCACTGGGTATCCCTTTCCTCTGCAGTGATGCCCTGCTTGCTAGGTATAGGTGTCCCTTCTTCCCAAACTCATCTGCAGTATTGCATTGCCTGTCTGCTAACCAGATTCACATTTCCTCAGGCAAAGTGCTAAGGGCTTGTTCCCTCACCAAAGGTCTGCCAGCCCTTCAAAAGTGGTGACCTGACACCCACTTACCCACCTATGAAAATAAGTGCTAAGTTCAGCAATATATTCACACACACTTTCATCTGCCTTGCATCTATGCTCATGAAACTTTTTTTTTATAAGCTTCAAGTACTAACCTAAAATGCTCTAAAAGACAATTTTTAACAGTATTATAATTTAAGCAATCAGTATCAGACAATTTAGAGATAGCAGTATAGCTTTGCCATGGAGTAAGGGGGTCAGGAACAGTACCCAGAGCCCTTGGTCAACATTATACTGTTTACATACCCTTTCAAACATATCAATGGAACTATCCAAATTATCACCCTCTGTAAATTGTGGAAGAAATTTACTGACCTTTGTTGCTCCCTTCCCCATTACCTCCATTACCCTGGCAAAGAGTCAGCATCTCCTTCTCATGTTGTCTCTGCCTCTCATTCTCCCCAGCTTCCAAACATCACAGTTTCTCATTTTCCTCAGCCTCCAGACATCTCAGTTTCTCATGTTCCTCAGCTTCCAGATGTCTCAGTCTCTCTGCTGCTTCTATTTCCAAACATTTGGCCTCCAGTTCAAGTCTCTTTAACACCAGATGGATTTTAAGTCCTCTGTGGAAAAGTTGAACTGTCTGTTTTCTGAGAGTTGTACATCTCCAAGGCCCATCTGACTGTCCTCCTGGTTGCTGGTCTGTGATGCAGCTGTGACTATGGCTGCAATCATCTTTGCTTTAGTCAGGTTGGCATGCACCAGTCCTTTGTCTTGGAACATTTCAGCTTGCCATACTCCTCTGCTGACATCCCTGCCTGCTTTCCCTGACTAACTAAGCTAACAAAAAAATATAAAACTATTGTGATATGAAACTCTGAATGTTCACTGTGTGGCTGATTGAGAGTACAAGCACCTTCCTTAGTTACCACTGTTTACAGGCTACAGGATTTCAGTATGCACACCACTGAATCCTAATATGTGGATATCCCAAGAAGACTGCCAACCAATCAATATGTGACGCCACAGCACTGGCCCAGTAATCAAGGAGCCTCAATCCTCACCACTGGCAACAGTGGGAGATGTACACACTGGGAGGATGACAAGTACACACAGAGACCACAGGCAGTCGGGGGCTGGTTTCTCCCTCTTTCTGTAGATCCCCAATAAGATTCCCCACTGGCACAACTATAGGGTTGAGATCACAGCTGAGTGGCCAAGCCAAACCTCCATCACCTTCTCTGTCCAACCAGTGCTTTGTGTCTCTGCCCATTTGACACACACACACACGCACACACGCACACACACACACACACACACTCACACACACACACACACACACACACACACACACACACACACACACACACACACACACACACACCTGGAAAAGGCTGTCACAGGTTTGCTAGCTATGCCCCCTTCTGCCCAGACTATAAGGTAGTTTTTACTGCCACCAGCCACTACTTATCAGCTACTGTAAGGCCCTTAGCAAAGGGTGTCCAGTCTTACTGTGTAATGTTACTATTAATCCAAATGGTAGCTTGACCAAGACCAAGGCTATTAGGAGTAGCCCGCACAGTGTCACAAAATAGATATGCAAGTATTCTAAGAGCCTAAATATCTCTAGACAGACCAGCCACAATTTAAAGGTTTAAATATATTTAATAATAAATAATAAAAGAGCAAGAACATACTCAGTAAATAATCACCGTTACTTTACAGTTTAAAGTCACAGGAAATATTTAAAACAACATTGCAGGACAGTCTTAAATAACAAAGAAAACATCTAATCTATAGTTGTCTGCATTACAGGGCCTGATAAATAAGGTTTTTACTGTCATACTGTTTGTAAAGATTTTTTAGCTAGTTTCACTGTGTGAAATGTATTAACGGGAAATTTTCACCATTTGTTAATCATCTGTTTGTTTGTTCTGATTTCCTGCCAAGGAGTATATCATATAATTGATTTGTTTGCAGTTAAAAGCATTCTCTGGAGTCTCCCTGCTCCTTTATCTGTTTAAAACTTTAATTTAGTGGCTCGCTCCTGGTTTTCTGATGTTTTAAACATTTCTGTAGTGTTTTCTGCCTAAAATAGTGTAGCTAGTAGCTGTAGTATAGTCCCGGTTCAGATTTACTGTTTCTGGGCCTGTTTGTTTGTTTGTTTGCAGTGGTTGTTTGTTCTGAGCATGTCACAGGCAATCTTAAATTAGCAGAAGCCTTTCTTGACCTTTGTGAGAGGATTGTGTTGTTTGGCTGCTGGCTGGTAAAGGTTGGCTGGTCTAGGGCTTGGGGTAAGCACTCATTTGTTCTTTTGAGATTTTTTAAAGTTGTATCTTCTGGCATTTAAGCCTTAACTTTGAAAGGATTTTTGTCTATACCCACTGAGCTGAGTGGAGGAGGGGCATTGAGCACAACTCTAATCTGTGATATATAATGATAAGTATCCTTGTTTTGCTTACTTTTACTAGTTATTGATTATTTTAGCCATTTATAGCACTTTTCATAGTCTGCTGCATACGTTTCACTGTATTTTATTGCTATAAACTAATCCACATGGTTGTACTAAAATTGTCTGTCTTACAGGGCCTGATAAGTTTTTTTACTGTCACATTGTTTGTACAGCTTTTTTTTAGCTAGTTTCACTGTGTGAAAGGTATTAACTGGAAATTTTCACCATTTGTTAATCATCTGTTTGTTTGTTCTGATTTCATGCCAAGGAGTGTATCATATAACTGATTTGTTTGCAGTTAAAATCATTCTCTAGAGTCTCCTTGCTCCTTTATCTGTTTAAAACTTTCATTTAGTGGCTCACTGCTGTTTTTCTGCTGTGATATACATTTCTGTAGTGTTTTCTGCCTAAAATGGTGTATCTAGTAGATTGTATTATAGTTTACCACCCTCCCTCCCTGTTAGTCTCTTGTTCTTATACTTGGTGGCTTTGCAGTTGCCCACCCCTACTGTAAATTTTATATGGGACACTCCTTCCAGTCTAGTGTTATTAGCTCATTCTACCTAATACAGAGAGAACGTTTGAAAAGGCCAACCCACTTAGTTTCTTAACCTTGAATGATCTTCCATTCCTCCTTTCTCCCTTTCCACTTTATATAAAAACGCTTTGTAGAATCTACCATTGCTAGAATATCCTTGTGTTCTGACTGAGTGTGCTTCTCAAACAGTCTGGAAATTTAGAGATGATAAGTATATTTTTGGCACTTTTTAACTGTTCAGAGTTCTGCACTGTCTTAATTTTTGCTTGAATGAATTATTTATATATTTGCTGGCATTGTGTTCTGATACTCTAAGTGCCTCCATTTTTATTTTGTCCTACATTACTTCTTTCTGCACTTGTTTTTAGTCATTTTTTAATTTAATTGTATTTTTTTAAACTGTATTTGCTTTAATATTGCTGCACACTTATAACTTGCACTGCATTTGAATTGTTTTTACTGCTGTTTTAGCTGCTTTTATGTAAAAGAAAAATCTAAGCTTGTTTCCCACCTTTCCTGTAACTAGTCTCTTCCAGATACAGATTTGCTGTATCCAGGACTGTTTGTAAGATTCTGAGTCCTCCAAGCCTTTCTTTGTTGGAGGGGAAGCCTTCTAGCTTATCAGTGGGAGTGTTAAGCACTAGGTACTCTATCTACCACAAGAGGTGTGGTTTCTGGCCCATTTAGGCAGTTTTTCCATCCCTTTCAACTTTCTGGTTTAAAAGCCTGCATTTGCACTTGTTTCCCATCTTTCCTATAACTAGTCTAGTCCTTTTACAGATTTGCTGTATCCAGGACTGTTTGTAAGCTTCTGAGCCCCCCAAGCCTTTCTGTGTTGGAGGGAAGTCTTGTAGCTTATCAGTGGGAGTAGTAAGCACTAGGTAGCCTACCACAAGAGGAGTGGTTTCTGGCCCAGAAATTGTAGTTTATTGGCCATGTGGGCAATTTTTCCACCCCTTTCAACTTTCTGGTTGTAAAACCCACATTTGCACAGATTTGTGTTTGTTTAAGCTCCACTCAGCGGTGCTGAGCTGAAGTAAACTACTACTGGTGCCAGCTGAGGTAAACTACTACTGGTGCCAGAAAGTCTGCTCTTCAGTTTTTCCCTTATATCTTGCTAGTTCTTTCTCTCTTGCACTTGAAATAGCTTAATCACTTTGCACTTCAACAGCTTTTTGTAGTAATTATTCCAGCACACCTACCTAAGTGCCATCAGCACTAGTTGTTCCTCGCCGAAATAGCTCCAGTACTTAGTAGTTATGACCACCCCTCCTGGCATGATTAAAAGGCAGTTCCCTGTGCTTTCCCCTATTGACCTGGTGCACTTGTGCATTCTGAAGCAGTGCAGCAACTGCCTCATGTACACAGACAACCCTCTCCTCTTACCTCCCAACACTCAGACTTGTGAGAGATGCACTTATATCATGAAACTGGAAGCTATGTACTCTCCAGCCAAGACTGGACTAGCAGGTCAAGAGGAGAAGGTCAACACCTGACACACCACATGAAACACATAGCCCACCATAACACCCACTATCGCAGCTCTCACATAAAAACACAAACCACACACCCACCTTTGCAGAAGCCCTCAGTAGAAATGTACCCAAACAACGGAGACCTCCAAGACACTTGACTACCACAACACAGCACAAACCACAGGACACACAGCTCACCTCCACAGTGTGCCCCTCAAGCTAATCCCCTAAAGCTAAACACCTTGCCCAATACACTAATCACAGGTAACTCAATAGTGAGGCACACAGATGTCCCACTCACTAGTTTTAATAAGGAGAAGGTAACAGTCAGCTGTCTATCAGGTGCCAGAATCCGACACATAATGCACACACTCAAGTCACTCCACAACAAGTACAACTATGACTCTATAATAACAGAGTCCATGTGGGTGTGAATGACGTAAGATGCACCTCCCTGGACTACATGAAAAGAGACATGGTGGAGCTCTCGGATTATGTGGCCCAAGCAGGTATGACACTAGCAAAATAAAGTATACTTCACAACTCCACCACTTCACCAAAGCATATATTAAAAAAAAAACAAAAAAAAGAGGCAGAAATACAGCAAAACTGTTTGATTTTCTTTGACTTTAACACACTGGTACCTCGGCCATTCGCCTTCAACTGACAAAATTCAAATACAAACAACCAACTTTATATACATAGGTCCAAACCCCAATTAATCCAATTAAATATTAATTGAAAAATTGCAACTTATTTAAAATGCTACATACACATTTTTACTGCATACACATTTTTAAAGTGATACATGCATACTGATACATCAGTAATAGAAATTTTAAGAGTCCAGTTGCTCAACACTTTGTAAATA
Organism: Protopterus annectens; assembly: GCF_019279795.1. Lineage (NCBI taxonomy): Eukaryota > Metazoa > Chordata > Ceratodontiformes > Protopteridae > Protopterus > Protopterus annectens. Next base: position 375,639,612 of record NC_056743.1, read on the forward strand.
TCCATGGGGGGAGCACTAGTTCCTTTTCCTTTAGTATTCTGGCACAACCTGTGTTAGTTAGGAGGGTGATATGGTGAGAAGGTTGAATGAGTTGGAAAGTAAGTTCATTCTCAGTTATGGGACCTTATTTCCTAGGGGTCTCAATCTTGAGGTTAATATATGAAATTTTTAGTAAATTTACTTTTTTCATATTTATAAATATTTGTATTAATGAAATTTGCATTGTCATTTTTTGGGGTTTATATAAAGGATATATATATATATATATATATATATATATATATATATATATATATATATATATATATATATATATATACACACACACATATATATTTGTATATACAAAAGTTTAGTAGAATAGTTCATTAATTAATTTTGAATTAACTGTATTTAAATGAATTATTTAAAATAAGTTATTTAAAATGTTTAGGATGGCTGTGTTTGATATAATAAAATAAAAAATAAAATGTGCATGTATCACTTTAAAAATGTGTATGTAGCATTTTAAATAAGTTGCAATTTTTCAATTAATATTTAATTGGATTAATTGGGGTTTGGACCTATGTATATAAAGTTGGTTGTTTGTATTTGAATTTTGTCCATTGAAGGCGAATGGCCGTGGTACCAGTGTGTTAAAGTAAAAGAAAATCAAACAGTTTTGCTGTGTTTCTGCCTCTTTTTTTTTTTTTTAATTAAGGTATGATACTAGCCCTGAGCAGTATCCTACCATTGCCCAGAATGATACCGCAGTACAAACAAAAAAAGATTGACTTCAACAATTGGCTAAGTTTCTGGTGTCATTCTAAGGGGATCCAATATCTGCTTGGGGTGACATGATTGACAGACCTGCTTTGCCAGAGATTGTCTGCATCTGTCACTCCTAGGTTTCCGGATACTAGCTAAGGCTCTTGCCATCCCTATAATTATTTTTTTGGGTTGTGTTTCAAAGACCAAATTATCACCATAACAGCTATAAATAAATGCAATCTGAGGGTCATGCTGCTCAAAGGTAGAAGTCTAAATCTCAAGATGCACTCGCTTGAAGCACTCCTCAAAATGGAGAACATCGACATTTTTGCTGTAATGGAGACCTGGTTTAAAGCATCAGAAAGCACCCCTGCGCTACCAGGCTATAACTCATTCCACACCTTTCGGCCCTGAAACATGGACCGAAGCCCCAAATGTGGTGAGGTATCCATATTCATAAAGGATATACACATCTCCAGACTAGTAGCCCAGCATAACACATCTGAGATGCTTCAGGTACAACTAACACTGGATAATATGGTGATCCAAGTCATAGCCTGCTATAGGTCCCCAACCATGTCCCTAGACTCTCACTCCACATTCCTAAGCATCCTGGAATCAATCAAGGTCCAACCCAACACTCTCAGACTAGGAGACTTCAATTACCCCTCCATCAACAGGGAAAACTACTGAAGGACCAATACACTGGCCCAACGCTTTCTAGAATTCATCAGTTCCAATGCCCTGGACTAGCTCATTCTGACCCCCACATGAGGAAGCAACATCCTTGACCTGGTTATTACTAACATGGGCAACAGTTGTTCTACACCAATAGTCAGTCCCTCCCTGGTCATCTCTGACCATAAACTAATCACCATGGAAATCCACATCTCACCTACACCCCCCGCAAAGGTAGCCACCTTGAAAAACTTCTCCAAATCTGACGTTGGACTCCTAAAAACAGAGGTAGCTAACTTCACGGCACCCATGTCAATGGAAAATAACTGCATGACTGCCAAATCATTCACCAATGCACTGTACAAACATGTACATAAATACATGGAACTGGCCATACCCAACAGAACCAAGATGCTCTCCTCCAAAAAAAGGAAGCCAATCTGGTGGTCCCCTGCCATTAATAAACTCTACAACAGAAGGAAGAAATTGTTGCAGAAAAAGGTGAAGTCCCAAGACTGGAAAAACTCCATTATTAGCCTCAACAAAAAGTTGAGATTCCTCATTAAATCCTCTAAAACCAGCTATGAAGGCAGAATTGTGGCAGACACTAAAAACAATCACAAAGCTTTCTATAGTTATGTCAAGAACCTCCAAGTCAATACCCAGATTTGCTCTGAGTTACTGCACAATGGTACCTACTATAGTGGGCCAACAGATATTGCCAACATACTGACCGATAGATTCAGTGCAACTTTACCCCTCTCTCCCCCCAAAGGACCAATCACAATAATGGAAGAATGCCAGGTACCCAGCATTACTGCAGCACAGGTTAAAGCTGCATTGTCCAAGGCCAATAATACAGCTTCCATAGGACCCAATAATATCCCTGGCTGTGTTCTATATGAACTACAAAGTGAACTTGCACCACATCTGTGTGCCTTGTTCAGTCACAGCCTCACCTCAGGCTTTGTCCCTACAGAATGGTTTACTGCTACAGTCATCCCTCTCCATTAAGGGGGAGTTGCCTACTTAGAGGTGATTTCTGCTTGACTTACAAAAGCCATGTCTGACCCAACTCTGTTAGAAATGCTACATCTAACAAAATCCCAATCCCTCCTCACCACATGCTCCAGGGACCTCAACCTCATTACCTCCTTATTCCCTGGACAATACTTATTTCTCTGTTGTTAGTTAATAACTGTTGCTGTAAGTGTTCTTATATGCATTATAGTGGAGCTTTTCTCCCTGGGCCTCTGCTGAATACAGGCTTCCTGCCAGTCAGACTTTCCCAGTAAAAAAATGTTTAAATAAATAAATAAAAATTAAATAAAATAAAAATTGCAGCTTGCATATACATTTTGTATCAAGCAAATGTATACTACTTTAGTCATTCCTTTCATAAGGGAGGATTTTCAACAGCCCTAGGCAATTACAGCCCCATAAGTCTGACTAGCCTTATATGCAAAGCTATGGAAAGACTTATCATGGAACTAATCAGTCAGTTCATAGGGAACTTCCAAACAATGGACACATCTCACTCTGGATTCCTCAAGGGCAGGTCATGCTTACTCAACCTGGTGGCATTTTTTTGAAAAAGTCACCAAAACAAATAATGACAGTAAAATGGTACACACCGCATACACTAACATGCCCAAAGCTTTTGACACAAATCCTTAGACAGGCATAGTGGAAAAACTAAATAAACCTGGAATAAACCCCTATGTGTCCACTGAATTGCCAACTGACTCAAATATAGGAGACAGGAAATCAAAATAGGCAAATTTACATCCACAAAGAGGCCAGTCACCATTGGAGTCCCCCAAGATCCTATGCTTAAACCTTTCCTGTTTGGCATCTACTTCTCTGAAGTAAAAGCCAGTACTAAAGGGCACTGACTAAGTTTTCAGATAACTGCAAGCTAGGAGTAGTCATTGAATCACTAAACGACTTAGCCTTCCTGCAGGAAGGTTTGTCCCGTGTCAAGGAGGACAGTACCACCTTTAAAGCATGGAATTTATAATATTGGCAAACAATGCTTTTTATGTATCATTTGATAAGCATGAAGCATTTTTCTTGTTTTCTTGTCCAGCTGATCCGCTACCTTTTGGAGCCAATCACACCAAAACTGTAATGACATAATCAGGTGACCAGATGTAATGTCATCCTGTAGCCAGCACTGAAACTGTATTTAGATATTAGTGAGAGATATGCTAGTGTCACTCAGCACTCTGTTTTGGAAATGATAGCAAAGACACTCATCCACTTCATTTTGCCTTGTTCTAGCCAGTAAGTAGGGAACAGCAATTCTTCAGTAAGTTAGGAGAATATAGTGACACTAGTTAAATATTGTTTTTCTGTATCTGTCTGAAGCTTTCCATCTGTTTTTTTTATATTTCCTGTGAATTGAAACTCGTGTGTTAATTGTAAATGGATATTTTCATGTTTTATTATTAAATATGTCTAAACCTTTCATTGTGGATGATCTTTTAAAAAAAATGTTTACCTTTGAGAGTAATTGCATTTATTTGGGTGGCACTGCTACTTCATGCTCTTGAAAGTCTTGCCACTTGGTACCATTTGTATAAGTATTAATTTTACTGAGAATAAATGGGTACCCTGGTAAGAGCCTTAAAGTAGCTGACTGGTGGTAGTGAATCTACCTTATGGTCTAGGTAGAGGTGACATAGTTGATAAATCTGTGCCAGCCTCTCCCAGGTGTGTGTGTGTGTGTGTGTGTGTGTGTGTGTGTGTGTGTGTGTGTGTGTGTGTGTGTGTGTGCGCGTGTGTGTGTGAAAATCAAATTTCAAAGAGTGTGTGTGTCAGCTACTTAGAGCATGGACACACTGCAGTGAGAAAGGTGGAGTCTTATTTGGGGCCTGGACAGAAACCCTAGCCTGAGAACTGGAGTGTGCTCCCTGTGTGCTCTTAAGGGAAATTGTATTTGGTGCAGAGACCTGCATCTGAAAATACTGAATGTATTAGTTTTTGTTCTAAGTGAATGTTCCCCACTAATGTCAGTGGTGAGGACTGAGGCTCCTTGATTACCTGCTCATTGCGGGGACATCACATACTGATGGCAGTGGTGGAATATTAATTGAACTTCTGTAGCCTGTAAACAGTTTTCACTAAAGGTGTGTATACTCTCAGCAGCCAGAAGTTAAACATACAGCGTTTCATTTTTCACAATAGTTTTATTTATTTTTGTTAGTTTAATTTAGTCAGGGAAAGCAGGCAAAGATGTCAGCAGAGGATGATGGTAAGCTGACATTGATCCATTTGGCTAAGGTATGCAAAGCTAAAGGACTGGTGCATGCCAACTTGAATAAAGAGGAAATAATTTCAGCTTTAATGGCAGCTGCAGCACAGAACAGCAACCAGGAGGACAACCTGTCTGTCGATGGGGATGTGCAGACCTCAGAAACAGGACAGTTCACCTTTTCCTCAGAGGATGAAGAAAACCCACCTGGACTTAGAGATTTGAACTGGAAGCAAAATGCATGGCTTTAGAATTGGCAGAGAGACTGTGGCATTTAGAGGCCAAAGAAAATGAGAAGCAGCAGCAACATGAGAGGGACATGCTGACTCTTTGACAGGAACATGGAGGTGATGGGGAAGGAAATAACCAAATCCCAGGAGCAACAAAAGAAGGTGATAATTTTGATCATTTTATTCATATATTTGAAAGAATATGTAACTAGTATAATGTTGACCAAATGCTCTAGGCATGGTTCCTGACCCCCTTACTCCATGGTGACTCTGTAGCTGCTGTTTTTAAATTGTCTGATACTGATTGTTTAAGTTATGACAAGGTTAAACAATGTTTATTGTAGTGTTTTAAGTTAACACCTGAAGCTTACAGAAAAAAAGATTCATGGGCATACATGTAAGACAGATGAAAGTTTATGTGATTATATTGCTGAGTTAAGCACTGGTTTTCATAGGTTGGTGAGTGAGTGTCATGTCACCACTTTTGAAAGACTGACAGACCTTCTGGTGAGGGAAGAAACCCTTAGCACTTTGCCTGAGGTCATGAAAATCTGGTTGGCAGACCAGGAGTGCAACTCTACAGATGAGCTGGAGAGAAAAGGGAATCTCCATTTAGCAAACATAGCACCACTGCACAAGAAGGGGATAGGTAGTGCTCCACATGGATACAAGGGAACCCATTTTAGACAGCCTAAACCACCCCAACAGAGTCTACTAATAACAGGGAAAGCAACTACTTCAGGTACACAACCAGGATAAAGGTTTAGATTTTAAATGTAACCAGAGAGGTCATGTAGCATACAAATGTCCACTGAAGCAAGGTGAGGAACAAAAGGTGGGGGTGCCAGCAAGTGGGAATAACAGTATGCCAGTGGTAAGTTGTCTGAAGACAACAGGGGTACCAAATTGTTACTAGAGTTTGTATCCTGTGTAACAATGTGAGGTATTGCCAGCTATGCCAGGAGACGTAGGGCTGTGGATGTGTAACATATGCCAGTACAGCTATCTGTAATTTTGTAAAGTGTTTCCATATTCATAAAGGATGCGCACACCTCCAGTCTGGTAGCCCAACATAACTCATCTGAGATACTTCAGGTGCAGCTACCATTCAGGTCGTAGCCTGCTATAGGTTCCCAATTATGTCCCAAGACTCACACTCCATGTTCCTAAGCACCCTGGAGAATATTTGGGTCCAACCTAACACTCTCATACTGGGTGACTTCAACTACCCCTCGATTAACTGGGAAATCTATTCATGTACCAATACACTTGCCCAATGTTTCCTGAAATTCATTAATCCCAATGCCTTGGACCAGCTCATTCTTACCCCCACTAGAGGTAGCAATATCCTTGACCTGGTCATTACTAACATGGGAGACTATTGCTCTACACCAATAGTCAACTCCTCCCTGGTTAGATCCGACCACAAACTAATCACCTTGGAAATCCACATCCCCCCCTGCAAAGGTAACCACCATGAAAAACTTCTCCAAAGCTAACTTTAGGCTCCTAAAAACAGAGCTGGCTAACTTTATGGCACCCATACAAATGAAGAATAGTTGCATGGCCACCTAATCGTACACCAGTGCCCTGTCCGAACACGTACACAAATGCATGGATCTCGCCATACCCAATAGAACCAAGACACTCTCCTCCAAAAAAGGAAGCCAATCTGGTGGTCCCCTGTCATAAACAAACTCTACAAAAGAAGGAGGAAACTGATGTGGAATAAGGTAAAGTCCCAAGACTGAAAAAAACTCCCTTATCAGCCTCAACAAAAAGTTAAGATCCCTCATCAAATGCTCAAAAGCTAGCTATGAAAACAGAATTGCAGCAGATAGTAAAGGCAACCACAAGACCTTCTATAGTTATGTAAAGAATCTCCACAGCAATGCCCAGATTTGCTCTGAGCTACTGCACAATGGTACCTCCTATACCGAGCCAACAGATATTACCAGTATACTGGCTGACAGATTCAGTGCCAACTTTACTCCTCTCCCCCCAAAGGACCAATCACAATACCAATCACAATACCAGTAGATTGCCAGGCACCCAGTATTACTGGTGCACTGGTTAAAACAGCACCGTCCAAGGCCAAGAATACAGCTTCTATGGGACCTAACAATATCCCTGGCTGTGTTCTACATGAACTACAGAGTGAACTGGCACCTCACCTGAGGAATGGCGCACTGCTACAGTCATCCCTCTCCACAAAGGAGGAGCAACTACAGACCCTTTGACTATCACCCTGGGAACTATCACCCCATTAGCATGAAGAATCTGATATGCAAAACTATGGGACACATCATCACAGACTTAATAAACAAGGATATAGGGAATCTCCAAACTCTGGCTCTTACTCAGTTTGGTTTTGTGAAGGGTAGATCATGCCTGCTCAACTTGGTCAACTTCTTTGAGTTAGTCACCACAGCTGCGGATGAAGGCAAGGTGGTTCATACAGCCTACCTTGATCTGGCCAATTTATTACTATTCCCCACTCAAGAATCATAAAAAACTCACTAATCTAGGCATCAGCCCCTATATCACTAGGTGGGTTGCAAAGTGGCTCACAGATAGAACCTACAGTGTGAAAGTAGCGGACTCCAAGTCAGACTGCTGACCAGTCAAAAGTGGGGTCTCACAGGGTTTGGTCCTGGGTCCTCTCTTGTTTGGGATCCACTTCTCTGAAGTTCAGGCCAACACAAAGGAACCATGGCTGACAACGTTCACAGATGATTGTAAGTTGGGAGCTATGATGTTGACATCCTATAGAAAGGCCTCACTGAGACCAATGACTGGTGTCAGAATCATGGCCTTAAGCTCAATGCATGTGTTTTCATCCCCCTTGGGGAAAACCCCAGTTCCCTTTAATTACCACATCAATGGTAGTCCACTGAACACAGAAAGTGTTATAAGAGATCTGAGAACACAGGTTGACAGCAACCTCACTTTTGACCACCACATTGTCACTGTGGTCAGAAAGCCCTTCTATGTGGCACATCTCATTACTAAGAGTTTTTCATCCAGGAAGAAAGAGGTCATTGACTCTCCCCATACTCTTCCCTCATTAGGCCAATCATCGAGTACAATGCCCCATTTGGTATGTACCTCATTAGATACCTGCAACAACTAAAGAGGCCACAAAGGTACATCATAAAAAGGATCCTAGGCCTTAAACACTTGTCCTATATGGACAGACTCAAAAAACTCCAACTATTCTCTGTCTCATATTGCCTACTAAGAGGCAATCTCTGCTTGACTTACAAAGCCATGTCTGACCCAGCTCTGTTAGAAATGCTACATCTAAAAACATCCCAATTCCTCTGCACCACATGTTCCAGAGACCTCAACCTCATTACCACAATCAACAGAACATGCTGGAGGGACAGGTTCATAACCCAGAGACTGCCCTTGCTATGGAATAGACTTCCCATACATGTCAAGTAGAGCACATCACTGGCCCTCTTCAAGAGAAATCTCGATGAGTGGATGGGAAATAGAAAATTCACCCTGGGGATCACTCAAATGGCTCTACTCGATAGAGGCACTTGGAAATAAGGTCTTGTGGCATGATGCCAGGGTAATCCTGTGGGCTAGGCTTGTAAAGGCTCCAGGGCCATTAGCCTAGTACACACTTATAAACCTATTATATGTCATTTGTATATCAAACTGATTTGTACACATACTTATGTTGAAAAATGTATTCCTAAAGCTGCTTGTGTTAAAAATGTACTGTTGTAACTGAGGAAATGTCTATATGTTAACCGAGGATATTGGAAGAGAAGAGGTTCATTTCAGTCTGGCTAACTTTGAAAAAATAGTAAGAAATTAAATGACTTAATTTAGGTCATAAAGATTGTATCTTACAGTTCTGATTGCAGCCAGAGATGACATGTCTATGAAACCAAGGACTAGGAACCCTTGTTATATTGTTTATAACAGTGAACTAATTGTTTCCCAAGAAGGGTGGAAGTGTTGAAATGGTTTTATGGCTTCCAGATACTATAACACATCTTAGCAAAGCTCTATCTGTGTGTAATGTAACACATATGTGTTAAATTCTGGTTAATATTCTAGGAATAGGGGTTGTATGGGAACCAGAAGTCAGATGGCCAGATGAATGTGATGTCATTCTATAGTTCAACACAGAAATTATGTTTTAATACTAAATTAGACTGAAGTCTCAGAACACTCTGATTTTGGAACCTGGCATAGAAGGATGTCTCACCCACATCATCCTGAATTGCTCTAGTAAGTGACCAGAGAATAGTAATTCTTTAGATAAGTCAGGAAAATACAGTGAAATTAGTTAAGTACTGTTTTTCTGTATCTGTGTTATTTTAATATTTCCTGTGAGTGAAACCATTGTGTTTATTGTAAATAGATATTTAGTATTTTCATGTTCTTTTATTATTTATTATTAAATATATTTAAACTTTTCATTGTGGCTGGTACTTTAGAGAATATTTTAACTTTTGAGAGTATTTTTATCTATTTGGTGACTCTGTGGCCACTACTGAAAGACTTACTGCATTGGTCAAAACACTATCATTTCTATTATATTAATTTCATTCAGTATAATTGGATACCTTTGTGACAGCCTTAGAGTAGCTGGCTTTGGAGTATCTCTAGTGACAGTAAATACCTTATAGTCTGTGCAGAAGGGGGTATAGCTAGTAAATCTGTGCTTTTCCAGATGTGTGTGTGTGTGTGTGTGTGTGTGTGTGTGTGTGTGTCTGTGTGTGTGTGTGTGTGTCTCTGTGTGTATGTGAAAAAATCCAATCTGAAAGAGTGTGTGTGTGTCAGCTGCTTGGAGCAGGGACATGAAGCACTGATTTCACTGAGAGGGTGCTAGAGGACTTAGCTTGGACACTCGGCTGAGGACTCAACTCTATAGCTATGCCAGTGGGGAGTCTTACTGGGGACTTGGAGGGAGACAGAGAGAGGAAATCCAGACCACAGAAAGGGTGTGTTTTCTGTGTGTTCTTAAAGGAAATAGTTCTTGACGCAGAGTGCTGCATCTAGAAATACTGTGTGTATCCGTTTCTGTTCCAAGTGAACGTCCCTCTACAGTGTCATTGGTGAGAATTTGGGGTCCTTGATCACTGGCCCAGAGAGGGACATCACATCCTATCCTTGTGGATGGAAAACAGGCCACTGCTAAGAGAAACACAGCCTCTCACATAACCATGTTATGGTTATTGTTAACCTTGTGAAGCGTGCAGTGGTTAAAGATGAGCAGTACTTGCCTGGGCAATCCACTCCAGTCAGAGCTTTAGGAGGCACCCTATTCTAAATACATTTGGCCAAGGTTCACCCTGAGTGGGAGGGTGGAAAAGAAAGCAAGTAGGTAGGTGTGTGTGAGGATATCTCTGCAGATATTTTTACATGGAATGATTTTGATAATGTAGTACCTTGCGTGCATACAGTTATATGCAGTGAGACTTGAAGACAGGTGTGTAGGTCTGGTAGCCTTGAGGATACTCAGACAGATGCCATACCTGAACCCGGGCATGGTGATGTGACTATTTCAGGGAGGGAGTTACCCTGTAGCAGTGAACCTGAAGGTGAGCCACAGCTGCTGATAGGTACTGATGTTCCCTTGGAGAGAGTGACTGCAAAGCAGAGTTGAGTGGTAGTACCCAGGCTGACAGTGAAGCACTGGTCTCAGAAGATACTAGACTTCCTGTGGAAGGAGTGCTGGGGAGGGTCACAAAGGTAGAGTTGAGACAAGCTCAGCTCTCGGATCCTATTTTACAAGGCTGGAGGGAGGTAGCTAAGGAGGCACATGATTCTCAAGGAAAAATGGAGTCTGTATAGTGGAACAAAGGGTTACTGTATGGAGACTGGACCCCTGAGGGGGGCTAGATGGTGAGGTTGTTCAGCAGTTGGTAGTGCCTAGAGCCTCCCATCTGGCACTTTTAACCATAGAACAGAACATTCCTTTTACAGGTCATATAGGCATAAAGCATATAAAGAGATATATTATGCAGAACTTTTATTGACCTGGGATTGCAAGGGATGTAACAGGGTACTGCAGGACCTGTGAGCACTGTAGGCAAGGCAGGAGAGAAGGTCACATCTCCTTTGATGCCTTTGCCTATGATTGAGGAGCAGTTTCAGAAGGTAGTTATGGATATTGTAGGACCTCTGGATACCCCACATTCTACAGGGAAGAAATATATCCTAGTGGTAGCACATTATGCTACTAGGTACCCTGATTTGATGGCTCTGTCCTCCATTGAGTCAGAGAAGGTGGCAAATGCTTTGTTAGAGATTTTCAGCAGGATAGGTTTCCTGAAAGAAATACTGACTAACAGAGGTGTCAATTTCATGTCAGACCCACTGGCTTGTCTGTGGAACACTATGGGGTGAGACACTTTAAGACCACCCCCTACCATCCACAGACTAACGGTCTTGTGGAGAGGTTAAAGTCTACACTAAAGACCATTCTAAGGACATTTGCAGACCAGTTCTTGAAAGAGTGGGAGAAATATATGCCCTGTCTGCTGTTTGCATACAGAGATGTTCCCCAAAAATCCACAGGTTTTCCCCCTTTGAGTTGCTGTATGGGCATAGGGTGAGGGGGTGGGGGCCTTGGATTTGATTCCTGATAAGTGGAATGTTGAGTGTGAATCTCACAAGGGGACTGTTGTGGCATGAGTCCTAAAAATCTGGACAAGGCTTAAGGAGTTCATGGGCTTGGCCCTGGCAAACCTGTCAGTAGCCCTGTGATGAGCCCTCTTTACCCTGGGGCAGTAACTAAGGAGCCTCAATTCTAACCACTGTCTCCAGTAAGGGAGTGTCACTAAAATCAGGGCTAGAAATACACAATCTCTCCTAAGAGTGCACTAGAATCAAGCTCCAAACTTGGGTCTGGACTATATGCTTCACTCCAGGTCCCAAAATAAGTCTATGCACTAACCACTGTAGAGTACTGTGTCCCGGTTCTATTTGTCTGACACACTCACTCTTTCCCAAGAATGTGTGTATGTGTGAAAATTAGACTTGCACAGATTTGCCTGTTGTGTTCCTTTGCCCAAATTACAAGGTAACGGCTGCCACCAGTCAGATACCACAATACCCTTCAAAAGGGTTCAATTATATTGGGTAAAATAGATATTGAAACAAATGGTAGCATGATACCCAAACAGTAAGGCCATTTGGAGTGACCTTGGTGTTATCACAATAAAAGTAAACACTCTCAAGCTATTAAAATATTCACTAAATAATCAGCCACAATGAGAGGTAGTAAAATATTTAATAATAAAATGATTTAAAACATGTAAATACTGAATAACTGATTCCAATAAACAACAGAATTTCAAACAGAGGAAATATGAAAACAACACTGTAGGATACATTTCACACTGATTTTAGAAAACTTCTATCTGTAGTTCCCTGACTATCTGAAGATTAACTGTCCCTATCTAATCTAAATAACTCAGCAAGGTAAGATTATACTCTTACTTCTGCAAGGTAAGATGAGGAATTTTGCCCACACTCCAGGCTGTTGTCTGTCCTCAGCAACTGGAACAATTACTCTGGAAAAAACTGAATAACTCTGGAAACAACTGAACTACTACTCAACTAAACTTTAACTGTCACCTTGTAAACTTGTCACCACAATAAACAGAACATGCTGGAGGGATAGATTCCTGTCCCAGAGACTTCCCATACTCTGGAACAAACTACCTATCTATATCAAACAAAGCTCCTCATTAGCACTCTTCAAGAAAAATCTTGATGATCGGATGGGAGATATGAAATTCACCCCGGGGATCACTTATGTGGCTCTGCTCGACAGTGACACAGGAAAATAATTTTTGTGGGTGGCGAAAGCCAGGGTACCTTTTCACTAGGCTTATATAGACCCTAGGGCCAATAGCCTAGTACCTACCTATGAACCTATGAACTGAAACAGAACCTGTTTCTATTGCAGATTTTTAAAAGTAACAGGAAGCTGCTATGAGAGTTTTACTCTCTCATATCAGACTTTGAAAAATAAACAGCTGTTGTGAATATTCTATTCTCTCAACTCTGGCACACAATGACATCACATCTAAGTCAGCTGACTCTGACATATACATTCAGAATTCTCTTTACAAAGAATGTGCACATTTGGTCAGCTAAAAGAGCACTGTTTGACATTCAAGAATCTTGCATAAATCAGAGTGATAATCAAATGACAAACTTATTTACAAAATTATAGCTAGTCATGCTGGCATATGTAACACAGGGTAATTTATAATTATTTACAAAACATCAGCCAGGCATGCTAGCACAGATAACAATATATAATATCTTCACAAGCCCATATCACAGATAACAATATCTAATATCCTCACAAGCCCAACAGCAGAAACAGGTCTGGTATGACAGAAATGCTCGAGTCCGAGAGTATGCTGTGGGAAAGCAGGTTATGGTGCTCATTCCTGTCAGACACAGTAAGTTGCAGGCAGCTTGGAAAGGACCCTTAAAAGTGCTAAGGAAGGTCAGTGATGTCAATTACATGCTTGAACTACTAGGCAAGAGGCAGAGACACACACACTGTACATGCTAACATGATGAAGCCTTACCTTGATAGGGAGGCTCTTGTGCTAATTATTCGCAGTGGGTGGCAGAAGGATTCTGACAGGGATCTGGTGACTGAGCTCCTCAGTGAGGCTCATGTGATGGCCACTGTACCCCAGGTCAGTAATCAAGGATCCTCAGTTCTCACACCAGTGAGACATGGTCACTAAAAACAGGAATGAATCTATGCAGTATTTTCAAAAGCAGCTCTCTACATCAAGCATAATTTTCCCCAACAACACACAGGGAACAGGCTCCAGACCTGGGACTGGACTGTCTGTGTCTCCATATCCCAAACAAGACACACTTTGGAGCACTGTGTCCCAGTTCCAAGTAACTAGCACACCACACACATCTGATTTGCACACACACACACACACACACACACACACACACACACACACACACACACACACACACACACACACACACACACACACACACTCTCTCTCTCTCTCTCTCTCTCCTGGGAAAGGCTGGTACAGATTTCCTAGCTGTACCCATTCTGCCTAGACTGTAAGGTAACTGTGCTGCCATCAGTCAACTATTATCAGGCTCTTACAAGGGCATCTAATTATACTGAGTGAAATCAATACTAGTATAAATGGTAGAGTGTAACTAAAGCAACAAGGCTTTTTGAAGTGGGCAAGTTGTCACTAAAATAAGCACAAGTACTCTCAAGAGGTTAAAGGTATTCTCTAAAAGACCAGCCACAATGAAAAGTATAAAAAATATGTAATAATAAATAATAACATTGAAAGCATGACTATAATAAATATCGGCAGAGAAAACAAATTGAGAAAACTGACTGAAGGTCCACAAAGTACAAAAAATCTTTAGCGAACAAACCAATGCAGACCACCACAATCCTTCGATAAAACACTAATTTAATATGATAAGGCAAAATTCAACAAGCAGTTTTTAACACAGATAAGCGCTTTCGGGCTCTGCCCTTCTTCAGATGAAATAAAAACAGTCTTAGTCACACTTAAATACCTAATTCAAACCAATTTCCAACCAATCAAAATTTATACTGCACCCTCCTGTCTTTGAGGGCGGGTTTCATAGGAACAAATTCATTTAGCCCTGGTGTCCTATGGGCTAAAAGCTCAATTATCCACTTTGCTTCTTCTCTCTCTGTGGCATCTTCTAAGCTACCCTTTCTTATACTAGGAAATACATTTGCAATAGCTCTAAATCTAAACTGATGGTCATTATTTACTTCTATGTGTTTATAAAGTGCATTGTGCATATTACTAGTTCTTATGCATGAAAGATGTTGCAAAATTCTAATTTTAAACATATTATTTGTTTTTCCCACATAAAATGCTTTGCATTGCTGACACTCAGCTAAATAAATTATATTCTTTGTTCTACAATTGGCTTTTGCTTTAAAATAAAATAATTTCCCTGTTACTGGATGCTTAAAAACAGTTTCTTTATTAATACAATGGCATGCCTTGCATAGCCCACATGGTTTTGTACCTACTTGACAAATGGAACTTTTCTTGTGATTACTCTTTTCTTGTGTTAAAATGTCTTTCAGATTTTTATTTCTTCTAAATCCAAATTTGGGTTCTATCCCTACTATTTCTTTTATTTTATCATCAGATAAAAGTATATGCCAATTTTTCTTGATAATGTCACATACACCATGTATATTACTACTATACGTGAATGTCATTCTATTAAGTGCAAATTTATGGCCATGTTGCTCTTCTGATGAAATTGTCTTAAATGTAGATACAGATTTTCTGTGTATATTACCCTGACTTAATTCACTTACTATTAACCTTTCATTGTAACCTCTGTTTTTAAAGATATGTTCCATATTCATCAATTCTTCCTCAAAATCACTATCTTTAGTACAAAGCCTTTATAGACGTTTTGTGGATGATGTTTTTATTTTATGGGAAGGGGAAAAGAATGAACTAGTACTTTTCATAGAATATTTGGAACATACCACCACTTTTTTCAAATTTTCTCTCACATGCTCAGATGAAGCTATAGATTTTCTGGATGTCAGAATTGAAAAAGAAAGATCTGGCTTTGTTACTACCTTGTTTCGGAAAGAATGCTGGAAAAATAATTTACTTACTTATGATAGTATGCACCCCAGACATACATATAAGAATATAATAAGGGGTCAGGTAAGTAGAGCCTCAAGGCTTTGTACTAAAGATAGTGATTTTGAGGAAGAATTGATGAATATGGAACATATCTGTAAAAATAGAGGTTACAATAAGAGGTTAATAGTAAGTGAATTAAGTCAGGGTAATATACATAGAAAATCTGTATCTACATTTAAGACAATTTCATCAGAAGAGCAACATGGCCATAAATTTGCACTTAATAGAATGACATTCACATATAGTAGTAATATACATGGTGTATGTGACATTATCAAGAAAAATTGGCATATACTTTTATCTGATGATAAAATAAAAGAAATAGTAGGGATAGAACCCAAATTTGGATTTAGAAGAAATAAAAATCTGAAAGACATTTTAACACAAGAAAAGAGTAATCACAAGAAAAGTTCCATTTGTCAAGTAGGTAAAAAAACATGTGGGCTATGCAAGGCATGCCATTGTATTAATAAAGAGACTGTTTTTAAGCATCCAGTAACAGGGAAATTATTTTATTTTAAAGCAAAAGCCAATTGTAGAACAAAGAATATAATTTATTTAGCTGAGTGTCAGCAATGCAAAGCATTTTATGTGGGAAAAACAAATAATATGTTTAAAGTTAGAATTTTGCAACATCTTTCATGCATAAGAACTAGTAATATGCACAATGCACTTTATAAACACATAGAAGTAAATAATGACCATCAGTTTAGATTTAGAGCTATTGCAAATGTATTTCCTAGTATAAGAAAGGGTAGCTTAGTAGATGCCACAGAGAGAGAAGAAGCAAAGTGGATAATTGAGCTTTTAGCCCATAGGACACCAGGACTAAATGAATTTGTTCCTATGAAACCCGCCCTCAAAGACAGGAGGGTGCAGTACAAATTTTGATTGGTTGGAAATTGGTTTGAATTAGGTATTTAAGTGTGACTAAGATTGTTTTTATTTCATCTGAAGAAGGGCAGAGCCCGAAAGCGCTTATCTGTGTTAAAAACTGCTTGTTGAATTTTGCCTTATCATATTAAATTAGTGCTTTATCGAAGGATTGTGGTGGTCTACATTGGTTTGTTCGCTAATAATAAATATCGAAGTGCAATAAATACCAGAGTTTCAATCACAAGAGAAATAAAAATAACACAGGTGGACAGATTCAAACAGATGCAGAAAAACACTACTTAACTAATCTCACTGTATTTCCTGACTGTCTAAAGAACAACTGTTCTCTAGCTAACTTAATTAATGCAGCAATGCAAGACTGGATGCTGAGATACTTACTTCCACAAGGCAAGGTGGTGAGCTTCCAACTAAACTGAACTGAATTAACTGGACTGTGATGACTGACATAGATAATTTATATCAGGTTTCAAAGAAAACAAAACAAACTGTTGTGACAGTCTCATCCTCTCAGTGCCAGTTATAGAATGACATCATATTTGATCACCTGACTCTGATACAATATACACTCAGAGCTTTGCTGAGATCTGTTGCAGTATCTGAAAGCTGTAGAACAATTTTAAAAAACATCTACTCTTCACTTCCAAAATTCTTTGTTTAAACATAAACATTTAATCAGTTATAATAACACTTTTGATACATTTTTAACACAAGCTTCTGTACAAGTCAATGTGATAGTCGAATAACACAAAATTATTTAAAGAAATTCCAGCTATCAATGCTGACATATGTTACACATGCACTGCGTATTCTCCCTGGCACATATGGCAATACCTCATGTCATCACAGCTTGGACTGACACCTCAATGGAAGGGGTAGCTATGTTCCAGCAGCTATTCCTTACCCAGGTTTGAGAAATCTGAGCAGTGTTATATGAGTTTGGGGACATGTTTACTGGGAAACCTGGGTGCACCCACCTGGTGCAGTACCATGTGGATATAGGCACCAAAGACTTATCAAGCAGGCCCCTTACAGGGTGCCTGAGTGAGTCAGACACACCCTAAGGGAGGAGATACAGGAAATGTTGGAACTGGGAGTAATCCAGGAGTCCATCAGTCCCTGGGCCTCCCTAGTGGTGCTGGTACCAAAACAGGATGGCAGCACCAGGTTCTGTGTGAACTACAGAAAACTAAACAGTCACACAAAGTCAGATGCTTAACACCATGCCTAGGACAGATGAAACCTTAGAGTGGGTGGGTGAGATTAAGTATCTGACCACTATTTTGACCAAGGGCTATTGGCAGGTGCACTTGCTTCCTACCACTAGAGAGAGTTCAGCCTTTGTGACTCCTTTCAGATTACACAAGATCACAAAGATGCCCTTTGGGATAGAAAATGCCCCTGTGACATTCCAGAGGCTGGTAGATCATATCCTAGCAGGAGCAGGAGATTATGTCCTTGCTTACCTGGATGATACTGCCATCCTGGCAACAGCACCTTCAGCATGTCAAGGAGGTCCTGCGCAGCACAGGCTTAACCATTAAGCCCAATAAGTGTCAGATGGGTATGACAGAGGTCTCCTGCCTGGAACATAGAGTGGGAAGTGGGAAGATCAGTCCAGAACCTGTCACAGTGGAAGGTATTCAAGCATGTCCTGCCGCTGTTACCAAAAAACAGGTGAGGGCATTCAAGGAGGACAGCGGGGTACTATAGAAAGTGTGTTCCCAATTATAGTGCAATAGCTGCTCCCCTCACAGACCTGATGAGGAAAAACAGGCCAGATAAGGTATTGTGGACCCCAGCCTGTGAGCAGCCATTTCAAAAGCTTAAAGTGGCTGTGAGGCATCCAGGCCAGCTAGCTGGAATTTTGTAAATAATTCTATGTAATTTGTGAAATATTAATA
This sequence comes from Protopterus annectens, assembly GCF_019279795.1. Taxonomy (NCBI): domain Eukaryota; kingdom Metazoa; phylum Chordata; order Ceratodontiformes; family Protopteridae; genus Protopterus; species Protopterus annectens. The sequence goes on from NC_056743.1 coordinate 375,658,027, forward strand.
TGATTCATACGCTAGTCTTACAAATGTAAGAAACCTATATGTTATGTGGATATTAAACTACTGGTGCAGAAGTGTGTGTTGAACTGTATGTTATGTACTGAGCGTCAAGAATGTAACCACAGTGCACCCTAGTGGAAAATAACAGAAATGTATACAAACTATATGCCTCTGCAAATGTGCAGTATGTTCTGATGGTAGAGGCTGGAACATACAGAGTTAACTTGCAAACCCTCAAGAAAAGCAAAAAGATTTATGACTGTGTTTATCTCAGTTTCAAGGAAGCTAGGAGACAGGATGTCTACAGCTAGAGTTTTCTTTCTATTGTCTGGAAACAGAAATAATTACAGGTTTCAAATGTAAAAGTGTTTAACTGTTTTATGATTTCCAGTTCTAGGAAAACTTCTGAGAGATAACTATTTTTCACAGAGAAATGTTAAATTCTGTTGGTATCTGCTAGCCTGGGAACTGAAGGCAAGTGACAAATAGTGATGTCATTCAGTTGACCTATCAGTAATGTGTTGTTATTAATTTAAGAACTATCTCTCAGAAAAAGTCTGTGCATTTTGTATCTTGTCTTGGATCGGAAAACATCCTCTCATCAGCACTTCGGCCTTGCTAATAGTAAATACCAGACTACAGTAATCTCTCTTAGAGCTAGATAGGAATATAGTAAGATTAGTTTAGATGTTTTTTACATTGTTGTGAGACTGTCCTGCAATGTTGTTTTAAAATATTTCCTGTGATTCTGAACTCTCTTGTCACTATATTGCGTTATTGAGTATTGTCTTGTTCTTTTATTATTTATTATTACATATATTTAAACCTTTTAATTGTGGATGGTTTGTTTACAGATATTTAAGCTCTTACAGTACTTTCATAAGTATTTGGTGACACTGTATAGGCCACTCCAATAGCCTTGCTGTTGGTCACACTTACCATTTGGGTAACAGTAAAATTACACAGTAGAATTGGTCACCCTTAGGGAAGAGCTTTATAGTAGCTGATAAGTAGTGGTTCATGGCAGCTGGTACTACCCTACAGCCTGGGCACAAGGGGTGATGGCTAGTGAACCTGTGGCAGCCTTCCCCAGGAGTGTATGTGTGTTTGCATATAAATCAAATCTAAAAGTGTGTGTGTGTGCCAGCTACTTAGGCAGGGACATGAAGCACTGGTTGGACAGAGCGGGTCCTGGAGGTTTTGGCTAGATCACTGGGCTGAAATCTTAACCCTATAGCTGTGGCAGTGAAGAGTCTTATTGGAGATCTGGAGAGAGAGGGAGAAACCAGCCCCAGACTGACTGTGATCTCTGTGTGCTCTTAAGGGAAAGTGTTCTTTACTGTGTGTGTACTTGTCCTCATCCAAATGTGCACATCCCTCACTGGTGTGAGGATTGAGGCTCCTTGATTACTGGACCAGTGCAGGGGCATCACAGGGACTTTGGGAGGACCCCATGTGCTAGCCAATTCAGATTACATCAAAGAATTTGTTGTGCAAACCATGAGGTTGGGGTTATACTCAGACAAGTTTCCTCAGAGGGAGAACAACACCCTGTTCCATATCTCAGCCATAGACTCCAACCCAGGGAGGAATGTTATCTAGCTATAGAAAAAGAATGCCTAGCCATAGTTTGGGCACTGCAAAAACTTCAGCCCAACCTGTATGGTAGGAAATTCACTGTGGTTACAGACCTCAACCCTTTAACATGGCTGTATCAAGCCAGCCAGCAAAATGCCACGTTACTAAGGTGGAGCCTAGGGTTACAGGCATATGACATGATAGTGCAGTACCATAGTGGGGTCAGCAATGTCAATGCAGGTGGGCCCTCAAGACAGGGTGTGGGTTAATTTATACCTAGACAGGCTCATTTCTCTCAAGCAATGTTTCTTCAGGGTCACTTGAAAAACTAGCTTGAGTCTTTAAAGGGGGGAGAGATGTGATGATGTGAGGTAGTGCCAGCTATGTCAGAGAGAGTAGGACAGTGCATGTATAACATATGCCAGCATAGCTAGCTGGAGTTTTGTAAATAATTTTATGTCATTTGAATATCAAACTGGTTTGTACATATGCTTGTGTTAAAAATGTATGTATAAAGTCACCTGTGTTAAAAACGTATCAACAGTGGGTCCTGCTGGACAGAAGAGAAATATACATGCAAGTCAGACTGTATTTTAACTGATGAAATGTATACATGTTAACAGAGGATGCTGGAAGGGAAGGGGCTAAGCTGAGCCCAGCTAACCTGTAGAAAATAGCTTGAAATTAAATGACATGGTTTAGGCCATAACAGTTTTATCTTATAGGCCTGAGTGCAGCCAGACACACTGTTTGGGCTGGGGTCATGTTCTTATGTTTTGTTAGTGATGAACTAATTGCTACCCTAGGGTGCCTGGGAATGGCTGAAAGAATTGAAATTGTTTTATAGTCTCCAAATACTGGAATAAGTCTTACCAGAGTTCTGGTTGTGTATTGTGATATATCTATGCTCAATTTCCAGTGAGGTGGTAGTGTTGGAACTACAGAATAAGGTGATCAGTTGTTATGTCATCCTGTAGCCAGCACTGAAATTGTATTTAGATATTAGTGAGAGATGCAATAGTGTCACTCAGCACACTGTTTTGAACTGACAATAAAGACAGTCATCCACTTCATCTTGTCTTGTTCTAGCCAGTAAGTAGGGAACAGTAATTCTTCATTAAGTTAGGAAAATATAGTGAGACTAGTTAAATATTGTTTTTCTGTATCTGTCTGAATCTTTTCATCTATGGTGTTTTTTTACAATTCCTGTGAATGAAACTCTGGTGTTTATTTAAATAGATATTCAGTATTTTCATGTTTACTATTTTATTATTAAATATATCTAAATATTTCATTGTGGCTTGTTTTTAGAAAATATTTTAACCTTTGAAAGTAATTGCATTTATTTGGGTGGCACTGTTGCTTCATGCTTCTGAAAGTTGAGGCTTGGTTAATACTACCATTTTTATAAGTATTAATTTTACTGAGAGTAATTGGGTACCTTGGTAAAAGCCTTAAAGTAGCAGGCTGGTGGCAGTGAATCTACCTTATAGTCTGGGTAGAGGTGGCATAGCTGATAAATCTGTGCCAACCTTTCCCAGCTGTGTGTGTGTGTGTGTGTGTGTGTGTGTGTGTGTGTGTGTGTGTGTGTGTGTGTGTGTGTGTGTGTGTGTGTGTGTGTGTGTGTCAGCTACTTGGAGCAGGGACACAGAGCACTAATTTCCTCAGTGAGAAAGGTGGGGTCTTATTTGTGTCCTTGAGAGGGGAACCCAGCACCAGGACTGGAGTGTGCTCCCTGTGTGCCTTCAGGGAAATTGTACTCGGTACATAGAGCTACACCTGAAAATACTGTGTATCCATTTTTGTTTTAAGTGAACATTCTCCACCAGTGTCAGTGGTGAGGATTGAGGCTTCTTGATTACTGGCCCAGATGAGGGGCGTCACAATATGGATAGTGATTTAACTTTCAACCAACATGTGTCCACTGTCATAAGACAGTTCATTTATATTACACAGCATATAAACAAAGGGATTGTGTCTACATCTAGAGATGTCATTGTCCCCCATTACACAACCTCATTAGGCCAGTCATTGATTATCTTGCCCCCTTTGGCATGTATCTGTCCAGACACATGCAACAGCTGGAATGCCCACACAGATGCTTTACTAAAAGGATACAAGGCCTAAACAAAATATTTTACATGACCATCTCAAAGCCTTGTCACTATACTCTGCATCAAACAGACTGCTGAGAGGTGGCCTGTGTTTGGTATATAAGGTATCCTTTTTCCCAATACTGATGGATTTTCTCAGAGGTGCAACTGGCTCAACCAGACTTCGTGCTGTTCTGACAGTCCACAACTCCCCAGCCAGGTACATTTTAGTATTTAAAAAAACTAAAAAAAAGACTATCCTATTGCCACACCAAGCAGGTGGCCATATACACATTCCCACCATTCTGCCCCAGTTCTTCAATAAAAGAACAAAAGCAAAAAGAATGTAGTGAGCACTTGCTGCAGTTTAGACTATTCAGGTTGTACCAAAAATGCAATCCCGACTTTTAACAGCCACTATGCATTAAAGAGCAATTGGTATCATTCCCTAACAACCCCCCCAATACTTTCAACCCATGGTAGTTGCCCTGCTTACCCCATCTTAACTATGCTACTGGATTTACTGCACTTCAACAAGTCAAATGGCATCATAAATACTTAATATAGGGACTAAACATCTTCTCTGGGATCAACAGAATGGTTTGGAGAGACAGGTATTTTTTGCAGAGGTACCATTGCTCTGGAGCATGCTCTCCATCCACGTAAAAGAAAGTTCATTCCTATCCAAATTAAAGTGCAACTTGAATCTATAGATGGGCAACAGAAAACTTATCCAAGGACTGTCCCATTTACTACTAATGGACAGAGGCAGCTTCTAAATGCTTCATACCATGTATGGGTCCCTTCAAATTATCTATGGTATGATCAAGGAATAGGTAAGAAAAGCTAACACCAAATGGCATAGGTTAATTCAAGCACCAAAAGGGAAATTGGCTAGGCTTAAAAAGGCCTGCATGGGCAGCTAGTCTCGTACTGACCTATGAACCTATGAGTGAGAGAGTATGAGGTATGATAGATAATGCACAGACTGTGCTGATATTAGAGCTGGTTGTTTACCCTAGATCCTGTTTACACGTATGTTTACTTTCTTCAGTGAGATGCTTTTCTCAGCAGATGATTGAAGCTATTATGGTCAGACAGACGTCTTTTGGGAGTGAGTTCCAGTAAACTGCTGCAATTTTACAAAATGCACTTTCATTAGAGGTAAATCTGAATGGAGATGTTATTAACTGAGCAGCTTGACTTGATTTGTGTGAGTGGGTCAGTTCTCTGATGTATAACAGTTTGTTTGGTGGAGGACAGTAACTTTCAAAAAGCAATTTGAGGATCAGAGTAGCCAGAAGGAAAGTGGAATGGGAGGCTAGTGGGAATCATCTCCCTCTTTGTAGGGTGCTGCAGTGATGTTTTTGAGTTGTTTAGGTATACAAATCTCAGTATTTTGTTTTCAGGTACTTAGATCAAGGAACTGTTCTGGACAGAGTAGGATGTTATGGTAGGGAGGGCATATTCCAATCTGGGTAGTAGGACATTAATAGTCATAGTTTGTCTGGCTTCCTGGGAGTACAAGCTGAATATTTTGTAGAAGAATTCACACTGGGTCAGTATCTTGTCTACTTGTGTTTGCATAAGTAAATGGAAGTTTAGTGATTGATTAACAGATACCCCAAGGTATTTTTTGAGTGGTTGTTACTGGGAGGAGAGTCCACTGGGGTCTGTAATAATGATAGGCAGTATGCCTCTTAGTTCCTGTGCAGTTTACAGTAGCATAGTGGTAGTTTTAGTAGTGGTGATTAGCAAGCCAATTCCATATCAACTTGACCTGAAACTGCATTTGCCTAGTGATAGCATTTGTGCACATTTCTTATACTGTCAGGACAATATCATCTGCATACATTATGCAAATGATTTGGGGCAGATCCCATGGAAGGTCATTTATGTAAAAAGCAAAGAAAGTGGGTCCTAGCACTGAGCCTTCGGGAACACCCTTATTTATAGATCCAGGCAAATAAATGCTGCCATCACTTTTGGGAAAACATAAATAAATAAATAAATAATCTGTTAGCAAGATAGTTTTTGAACAAGTTTGTGACATCCTTGGAGAACCTGCACAAACTTAGCTTCTATAGCAGGGTGTGTCAACAACTTCAAAGGCTCTTTTTAGATTCAGAAAAAGGGCACTAGTTAAGAGTTGTGAGACCATTTGTTTGGAGAGAGTGCAGATGAAAGTGAAGGTGCTGTAGTTGGGGAGAAAGCTGTCTTGTCAGGCAAATGGAATGTCTTATTTAGAAATGTAATCTAAAATCTACACGTAGAGTCGTTTTTCCAAAATTTTTTAAGAGCTCAAAGATTGTCACAGGGCCTAAAGTTAGCATGATTGCTATGGGGTTATTTAATTTTATTTTTCCAAACAACTTTATTGATTTATCACTTTTGACATAGGCAAATTAACATTCATATAAAAATAATTAAACTATATTAACATAACTTTTATTTATTTATAATTTATTTATTTAACATTTGTTAACCAGGAAAGTCTGACTTGGAACAAAGCCAGTTTTCAACGGAGACCCAGGAAGAAATGCACCAGATATATGTCTTTGTAATGTAGGAGAAAACAGGAGTACAAGAAGGAAACCCACACGAACGCAGGGAGGACATACAGATTCTGCATAGAAGGCACTCCAGCCAAAAATCAAACCAGAGAATCTCTTGCTGTGAGGCGACAATGCTACCACTGCACCACTACACCATCCAAGCAAACAAGTATTATACTTCAATTGTATTGCTGTATATTATATGACCTAAGCAATTTCTGCCATTTGTAAACAAGAAACATCTTTATTAAACCACCACTTACTACATAGGCAATCATACACTTACATAAATGAAAATCCACACCATCACAATCCTAGTCGCAAGCCTTTTACATCACAAACCATACTGACACACTCCCATTTGCAAACATTATACATCACTTATAATCTATTCAATCTTTCTCACTTAAACATTACATTACTCATTTATGTCCTGCCACCATTTAGACCTCATTCCTTCCTTGTATGTACTGTTCCCACAATTCCTTTCTTTTCCTATGTAGTTTGCTCATACACTTTCTAAAGATCTCAATTACAGTTGCTTTATCTCTGTTACTATATTCACTACTTCCAGTATAATTGGTATAGATACTTCTAGTATAATTGGTTTAGAGTTTGATTTCCATCCATCCTCAACCCCTTTTTTCTCATTTTGTAAATGGGGTTGGGGTGTCACTTCTGCAGTGGCAATCATCTTGAGCCAAGATTTATACCACAATTATTTCCATTTTCTAGTAATTGCTTTTTTGGCAGCCACCATTATTAGACATAGCAAGGACTTACCATGTCTAGGCAAGTCTGATTCTGTATCCTAGCTCAGAAAAAACATCTCCCTCATCAGACCAATCTGCCCACCCAGCATCTCTGATAGTGCATCCTGGTGGGAATCCTTAGTCTGCCAACTCACTGCACTCGTGGAAAATATGTTCCCCTTTTCTAAACATTCTACCTCATTGATTGCTTTTGGTGTTAACCATCTGTGAGGGGAGTAATTGCATTACATTGAAGTACCTGACTGGTTGTGCCTGCTCAGTTTATCCTTGCTATGATTGGACTCACTCCCCTACCCTTCCGTACCCCAATTCCCACTCAACCCCACGTCATCTACACTTATCCTAAGTTAATCACCAACCACATTACCACCAATCACAAAGCAATCTACACATTTTCCCTCCTTCACATACCCACTAAACATGTCTTCCCTTTCTTCTTTCTTTTGGCTGACAGACCCTCTCACTCCACCCAACTCAGAACCAGTCACACCTTATCCAGCCCTCTATTGCTATCCTGTTTACATTCTCATCAAATGAGCAGTTACATAACAATTAGCATTCTATTCAGTTTACTACAGTTTACTTCCCCCGCTTTCTAGAACACTTAATCAACTATCATACACCTCTCAACAGCTCTGTTCTGCCCAGTGCTCAGTCCATTGCTCTCAATGGCAAATACTCCCATATTTCATTCCATGTAGCCCACAGCCTTTACAACCTATCTCACATCCATCTTTTCCAATAAATGTATACAAAAGTAACTAACGCAACCCACAAACTAGTCACAAAGGATAAATTTAAAATCAAGTGACATTTTATATTCCAACTATCCCTAGCCACTCTGCAGCTATGTAGTGACAGTCACCCCAATCCAGGTCCAACCACAACAGTTTCTCCCATAATGGCCCAAGCAGTCATTAATAATGTAACACCTTACTCCTGCAACTTGGATAAAATAGGTGTTAAAATTTATAAATATTAACCTCCTTAGAAGCATCTGTAACAAAGAAACGGAACTGCATACTTTCATATCTCACTACAACCCTGGCATCCTCATCATCACAGAAATGTTGCTAAAACCTGAAGTCAAAGACACTGAAATCCTCTTACAAGGATATAGATGGCCATATATCTGAAAATAAATCAGGTGGAGTAGCTGTTATATATATCCAAAACACCGGAATATATTACTTTATCAGAAGAACCATCTCTCACTCAGTAATGCAGAGATTTGTATTGCCTTACTCAAGCTAAACTCCTATAAGGTCATGTGTATCATAGATGTATATATTCCCCTGGCAAGAACATCAGTACAGCAGAAGGTTGTCATGGGTATCTTCCAGTATACCCCAAAAAATCATCATCTTTGGGGACCTTAACATAGACCAGGCCCAAATTGTTTCTGATACCCCCACTATCAGTATTAGCCTATATGGTTTCTCTCAGCTCATAAATACACCAACAAGATGTAACATCTCTACTATACCCCGTGTCCTTCACTATTGTCCCATATACAAAACCCATCCCACAATTCTCTACAGGTGAACTTCAACTTTCTTTCCTTAAAATGAATAATTGCAAAAGCCTCTGTGTGATAGTCATTTACATTCCCCCAGGCAATAACACCCCAATCCGTGAGAAAATCCTTGCCTAGGCCTCTACTAACATAAAAAATTGAGACTATCATACTGGGAGACGTAAATATCAACTGGCTAGACGTATCCTTACACCATTCTAACTGCAATATCAATCTATATAAGTTCACCCAGCTAGTTAACACCATAACCAGGCCTAATAAAATGAATACTAATGTCTCTATCCTAGACTGGATTTCAGTGTCCAAACCAAATAAGATGACATCTGCTGGAACACTCTCCAGTAGTAGAAGTTACCACTTACTAGCCATTATACAACGTAAATGTACCACAACAATTAATAAACATCAGTATGGGGATTCCAGAGATGAATCCCAGTTCTGTACATCTAGCTTTAACCAAAGGTCAGTTATCATCCCCTTGATGAGGCAGTTGAGTTCTTCAACTCAACCTTCCTCAGCATACTAAACAATCTTGCTCCCCTTAGACAAAAGAGAGTAAAGACCAACCATGCCAGATGTCTTACAAGATCTACTAAGAATCTCATGACATGCAGGGACAAATCATGGAAAATATGGCAAAAAAACAAAGACCCATCTGACCTCGCCCAATACAAACAGCTCCAAAACCAGGTTAAGTGCCTAGTACTACAAAACAAAAAGGAACACTACCTTACACTACAAAATCAACACAAGCAAAACTCAAGGAAATTCTGGAGCTCTCTCAATTCTTTATTAAACCTAGGCTCTAGTAATAATCCTTGCCCAGACCCAAATAAAACACCCATTGAAATTGCTGCAAACTTTAACTCCTATTTCATAGATACTATATCCAGTCTAACTTCTACCCTTCCCAACACCAACTTGTCCACCTCAGACCTCTCCACAGCTAACACCAGTACACCCCCTATTCCCAGCTTTACTCTGTCACCTATACCCACCTCGACTATTCAAAAATTGCTTCTAAAACTCAAACCATGCACAAATGCCCCTGACAGTATATTCGCCAAATGCCTGCAAAATTTTCAAACAGAGGAAATATGAAAACAACACTGTAGGATATATTTCACACTGATTTTAGAAAACTTCTATCTGTAGTTCCCTGACTATCTGATGATTAAAGGGGCACAGGCTCGTTTCTAAACAGAGTGCTTTGCCTCGGACCGAATCACAAACATTGCCACCTCTTTACTTAACTACCTCCCAGTTTGTGACAGCACTGGCTGTTCAACTCAAATATCAGTTTACTTTGCCTATTCAGTCCCATTCACTCTCTGGTTCCCCTCTGCAAACTGAAATGTTGTAATTTTAGTTCCTAGAGGTTGATAAAGTATGTTTTTCTGATTCAATAGTTTGCTGCATTTGTCAGCGTTAACTTGTTTAAAAAAATAGTAACGATCGCTAATCCAGCATTCTCTGACTTTCTAGTTTGTGAATATCATTACAGCCATTCTATTCTAATTTTATTTATTTAATTATTTTAGGTGTGTGTGTTTCTTTGAGAGATCATAATGTATAATACTTTACCAAACACGTATAGTAGATGCACCCAAGAGAGCCACTGACTGGTGAATTTGAACGCAGGAGCATTGTCAGATTCCTGCTTCTAAGGTAAAAAAATAATTAAAAAAAAAATCATAAGGCAAGCAGCAACGAATATAAGGCAGGATAGACTTTACAAAACATTAAAATTCTAAGACGCCTGCTGCTTGAGATAATGCCGCGGTTGCAGCTCTGTGTATATTGCCGTAACTGCGGTAAATTTATTTACTTTATTTCATGGTTCCGTCTTATTTATTTTGTTACTGTGGACTGCTTTGGTTATTACATTTACATTTGTGGGTTATGATAAGTGCTTATTGTAGTGAGATGCTGCTTACTTTGTTTTACTTTATTGTGTTACACATTTTGTGTTTACTGTGAAGTATGTGTATAAATTGTATCTGGGAATTCTAGGATCTGACGCATAGACTCAGAATTTTAGGTGCTAGGCTTTCAGGATTTGCAGTAAAATCGTAGGATCAGTCAGCCGGGGTCCTGTATTCCATCTGGTTTGACTTTCTGCTATTAATACTACTTAATTTGTGTTTTGTAATGCCTGCCATCTGTTGTGCAAATATGAAAAACGCAAACATTGAGGTTGTAAACCACAAATAAAATGTTGGTTTCATTCATCTTTCTGACATCCTCATACATTTAAATCACTGATTCTATAATGTTTTGGGTTAGGGAATCAGGTTTGTGAACATAACCAGTATTCCTTTAAAATCACTGTAATAATACTTTCTCAGTGTAAGGGATTTTTGAGGTCAGCAGATATGCTTGTAGTGTGTTTTATTAATTTTTTTTTGACGAGGAGGGTTGCCTTGGTCCTATGAGCATTTTCAGTAGGAGCTCTGGATCAAATTCCCAAAGTTACAATAGAAATTAAAAGGGAGCAAAGTAAGCAACATACATAGTAAATTTTCTTCATATGCAGTATACAAGTTGAGCAGAGATATAATGTCTTTTTCTCATCACACAGTAAGTGTTTGAGTAACACTACCAGTAACACTTTTTTTTTTCAGTAAAAAAAAAAAAAACAAAGAAAATCATTAGAGGATGCTGTTATATTGTAAAAGTCGAATAGACTGCAGGCTGTATTGTGTATAGGCATTAAGTACCAACTGATCTCTAAGCAACCAAGTTTAGATCAGCAAACCTAAGCTGGCCTCTCAACGTTTTAAGTGCAAAAAATCCAGACAAAGCCTAAAATAATGGGGGAACAGAGGCCCAAAAGTAGGAACAGATTTTAAGTGTTGTGCTTATAAACTTAGAAAGTTGTTAGAATAATGTGATTTCTGTTAGCATGCATTTTTCATAGGTTCATAGGTTGGTACTAGGCTATTGGCCCTAGGGCCTATGCAAGCCTAGCCATAACAATTCCCTGGATATTTCTTCCCACAATATTTACTTCTCTGGACCCCTGTCTAACAGGGTGACTGCCATGATCCCCGGGGTGAATTTCCTATCTCCCATCCAATCATCAAGGTTCCTTTTGAAGAGGGCCAATGAGGCGCTCTGCTTGACATGTATGGGCAGTCTATTCCAGAGTATGGGGAGTCTCTGGGTCAGGAACCTATCCCTCCAGCATGTTTTGTTCATTGTGATGACAAGGTTCAGAAGGATATAAACTCTGAAACTTAAATGCATCATTATTTAGTGATTTCAGTCCTCAGTGATTTGCCAGAAAATCACAAATTTTATGAGAAAAAGCCCAAAAATATGAGGCAAAAAGTCTGGACATTTGAGAGGTATGGCTGGCTTATACATCTCAAAGAGACCAATGTGTTTTCTATTATGTGACACCTTTTGGAGGACAGGCACAAGAATAGTCTGTCATTAGGGCAAACACATGGGTCCTATCAAACATTTTGCAGCACTGTAGCTCGGTTAGGTGTATAGAAGCCTACGTCTAAGCACTGATATTTTTGGCCCTTTGATGGTAATGGAGAGCACTGGATTGTGTGTAAATCATAGTTGTGAATGCTGTTTTTTTTTTAAGTCACTTAAGAGTTAATAGAACAACATGCATTTTCTGAATCAGAAGTCACTCAGTGATTTACCAAAAAAAAAAAAAAAAAAAATCAAAAATGTATGTGATATAGGCAAAACTATAATGTGACACAATCAAGGATGTTATATATATAATGTGACACAATCAAGGATGTTATATATATAATGTGACACAATCAAGGATGTTATATATATAATGTGACACAATCAAGGATGTTATATAGTGAGATAGAACTGTAGGTTCTGCATTGGAATTTATTTTATGAACAGTAAAAAGTATGATTAGGAAAGACTGGGGAAAAAATTAGAAACTTTAAAAAGTTACTAGAACAACAGATTTTGCGTTTTTCTGAAACAAACAAACAATAAGAAGTATGAATTTATAATGTCTGACATTATTGGCTGACTGTCAGTGATTCACCAAAAAATCAAACACTTTACGAGGTACCCAGCAAAAAGTACAAGGCAAATTCCTATTCGTTCTGCAAAATGGTAGAGTGTATAAATGTTTTATGGTTGCACTTCAGGTGATGGATCAGTGATTTTGTTTAACTATCAGTAATACAGTTTAGATTGTTATGGTGCCAGTTCATGGCTGTCAAAATACACAACTGCTGTGACATTCTAAGCAGCATGAAAATGCAATACCAAAGTGCAGTATTCTCCGTTATCGACCGTCCATCAGTAATGTGTGTTTTGTCTGGCCACAGTGGAATAAGGAAAGCAGAGCATGCAAACAATCTTTTGTGAAGTGTAAGGATAATGATGCATTACAGTTGTTGTATATTAGCTCCCCAACCTGCAGACAAATAGTTATGTGCTCCCAGGGTGTCGCTTTCGTGTTGGTACACAAATAAACGAGTCTTTGTGGGTTCTATTGAAGCAGGTTTATTCTATACAAATGCATCACTATAGAGGCTTACTGAGCATGATTTAAGTAACTTATATACAGACTAACGACTGTCATCATGCTTGATTACTCTCTGGCTGCTTCTACAAAATGACACTAGGGATTGCATGTGTCTGGAATTTATATGTGCACGCACAGCCTCATATGCTTCTTAAAGACAAAGCACAAACACACACACACACACACACACACACACACACACACACACACACACACACGCGTTACACTCTGATCTATATCCTCCCTCTTTGAGAAATAGATCATGCAATTTGTCATGAGATATTTAGCATGCAGAAATCACAGATAAACTGTAGACATGCATTCTACAATAGTAAGTATGCACTTTTATTTATATATATATATATATATATATATATATATATATATATATATATATATATATATATAAATGCAGCGGTGGTAGCATTGTTACCTCTCAGCAAGAAGTTCTCCCTTTTGATTCAAGGCTTGGCTTGGGAGTGCCTTCTGTGTGGAGTCTGCATGTCCTCCACACGTTTGGGTAGTGTTCGAAAGACATGCGTGTGTAAATGGGCGTGCCTTCGTTGAAGGTTGGGTGTCAAGCTGGCACCTCGGCGTTTGTAAAAATCTACTGCCAATCATTAGCGGACCGGAGTTCTGCTGTGGCGAGCCCTTACCAGGAAAAGCCAAAAGACAAACAACAACACATACACACATACACAATGAAGTCCACGTTCCTGTGTATTTCACACTAAGCTTAGAAACTTGTCCATATCATGTGACATAAAACTGGGAATTTGATTTGGCCACTGGGATAGTTTCTGCGAAATGGTTGACCTGTGGAATGTACGAGTCACTTTCTGGAACAGAATTAGACTTTTCAACACATTCTGGTCTGGAAACAATGTCTGACTCATTCTCTGATTTAGGGTTTACATCACAGATACAAGGTTGTGATTGCAATGATGATTCTGGTACAGGAAGTAAATGTCTGAGATTCCTCCTATACTCCATGACTTCTGAGCTTACCAAATAGGATCTTGGCTCAGCACAGATGCCTGTAATCTGTCCTATTCAATCAAAACCTTTTGTTGCCTGAATTTGTACCGTTTCTCTTTCTCTCAATGAACAAAGTAATCTGCTCGATCTGTTGTAACTAGATTTCTGGATATTAAGCTTCTTAAGCAATTGAGCCTTGATCGTTTTAGTGTTCTTAGAGTTAGGCTGCAACAATCTGGATGGAATAGAGTAATTCTAGTCTGTCTGGAAAGTACTCTTTGAGCAGATGAGCCAAGACTATCATCACGAGGTATGTTTCTGAGATTAAGTAAATTCAAGAATACATGTGTATTGTCACACTTTGCCCTTTCAAGTAATTGCTTTGCACTCTGCACAGCTCATTCAGCTAGGCCATTGGATTCAGGATGTGTACCAAGTCCCATTCTTTTGCAAATTTCCGAAACAACTGGCTAGTAAATTGAGTGCCATTGTCAGAATAAATACAAAAACCCACTGGAGCCACCACAGCAAGGAGAATAAAATAAAACTTTTATTAATAACAGAATGGATAAGTGCTTTCAAGCCACTGCTCTTGTTCAGATCCAATAATACAATTAAATCAGCATCAATTTAAAAAAAAATCAAAAAATACACCCTTAATAGGGATTTTAAATGTATATACCCATTTAAACCTGGTAGCTGGTCTGCCTGCTGATCGGCTATCCATTTCTTCTCACTCAATTCAGTCTGATGTCGGATGTCTCCACCCCTTCTACTCTCCTACTGTATTTGTGATACCATAAATAAAAACAAATGTCCAGGATTTAACATAATATGTTGGGCTAAAGCATTATGCTTCGCCCTTAACCTAATGTCACTCATATGCTGCAAAATATGTTCCTTAAGCATCCGATTAGTCTTCCCCACATAACAGAAAGTACAAGATGAACATTTAGCTAAATAGATCACAGTTTTAGTATGGCAATCAGCATATAAGCATGGAGTATAAACCTTATTAGTCACTGGATGTAAACAAGTATTAGATTTATCAATGTACTGACATCCTTTACAATGCTTACATGGATAGGTACCCTTCCTATACATACCTAAATTCCCCTTCAGCAATGAAGGGGGTGAGCATCCTTACATAATAAATGCTTTAAATTCAAACCATTCTTAAATGGAAATTTTGGAGCATCACCTATCACCCTTTTTATTTGGTCATCTGTCTGGAGAATTTTCTGATTACTTTTAATCACAGTACAAATACTTTTTATGTCACTGTTATAATGTAGTTTAATCCTAGGATGGTTAGCCCCTGATGACAATGGAGCATTTGACATCAGCACATAATCAGATCTATTTTTTGAGTTGAACCAAGGTCTTCCCTTAGTTCTTCTTACCATCTTGGAATTGTTAGTAGACCTAGTAACAGCCCTTTCCGGATAGCCTCGAGACAGAAAATAAAGCTTCATGTCAGCAACTTCTTGTTCAAAGATATTATCCTCTGTACAAAGTCTAGACACCCTAAGATTTTGTCCACTAACAACATTCTCAAAAATATGTCTTGGATGCATACTGTCATAGGTCAACAAACTATTCTTCCAACAATCTTTCCTATAAATCCTGGTTCGAAGAACTCCAAAATCATCCCTATATAATCTCACATCCAAAAAATCAGTCTCCTGTGATGAATAATTAACAGTGAACTTTAAAAAGGTGGTACTTCCTTCCAAATAATGAGTAAAGGAACATAAGTCATCTACAGTACCGGACCATAATAAAAAGGCGTCATCCACAAACTTCCGGTAGAATCTGAGCTGATATTAGGTTAAGGGTGAAGCATAATGCTTTAGCCCATCAAATTATTTTAAATCCTGGACACTTGTTTTTATTTATGGTATTACAAGTACAGTTTGAGAGTAGAAGGGGTGGTGACATCTGACATCAGACTGAATTGAGTGAGTTGAAATGGATAGCCAATCTGCAGGCAGACCGGCTACCATGTTTAAATGGGTATATGCCTTTAAAACCTCTATTAAGGGGGCGTAGGTTTGAATACTGATTTTTATTGCTTTTTTCATTTTTAAAGTGATGTTGATTTAATTGTGTTATTGGAGCTGAAGAAGAGCAGTGGCTTGAAAGCGCTTATCTTGTGTATTAATGAAAGTTTTATTTACTCTCCTTGCTATGGTGGCTCCAGTGGGTTTTTGTATTTGTACATTGATTTATTACTACTGCGAGCCTTGATACTCTTCTGGCTGTTGTGGATATTCTTTTCTTATTGTCAGAATACAGTTTGTGTGGACTACCATGAGCTGAGAAATGATGTTTCAACTTAGTAATAACAGCTGTTGAGGTTAAATTTGGTAGCAGATCAATCTCCAACTAACCTGAATATGAGTCTACCGAAACTAAGTAGTGTTGATTGTTCCACTCAAAGATATCAGTTGCTATTGTAGACCAAGGTAGTTCAGGTATATTGGACTTAGCTGAAGTGGTTCTCTTTGCAAATGCGCTGTGGTGCTATTACTTACTGAACAAGAAGAAAGAACTTTATCAATATCTGTTGATAGTGAAGGTGGAATTACTAATTCTGTTGCCCTTCTCCCAGGTGCCAGGTGGATAACAAACCTGGGTGACCACGATGCAAAATCTATATATATATATATATATATATATATATATATATATATATATATATATATATATATTCTTGCTGTAACAAAGCAGGAACAACAATTTTAGGACCTTTGAAAAATAATGCCATCTTCCATCAACAATTCATCTCTGTATGGAAAATACAATTGCACTTCAGGTGATACATTAGATTGCTTTGATGGCCATCTGACATTGATGTAGTGATTAAGCTTTTGTGAAATTGGATCAGTCATAGTGTGATCTCTCAACTCATCAAGTTTAGTGGTAGAAAAATTAAGCATTGACATTACATCAAAGTCAAAAGTTTCAGCATCAAGCTGTTTTGTTGTACTTCTAGACAATCTGGGTAAGGTATCAGCCAGCTAGAGTAATTTACCTTTAGTGTAGACCATTTTGAAATTGTACTTTCACAATTTGAGCATCATTCTTTGTAATCTTGCTGGAGCAGAATGCATAGGCTTCTTTAATATGGTAACTAGAGGCTGATGATCAGTTTCAATTTGAATAGCTCGACCATAAATATAATCATGAAACTTGGAACTTGCAAAAATTATCGCCAAAAGCTCTTTCTCAATTTGAGCATAATGCATGTCAGTTTGAGTTAGTGTCCTAGATGCATGCATAGGCTACTGGTCTGCCCTCTTGAAGAATAACAGTACCTAGACCAAATTTTCAAGCATCATAGGAAAGAACAACTGGTTTATTCACATCATAGTATCGTAATGTGGGGGGGGGGGGCAATTTTCTGCTTAAGGTCTTCAAATGCCTTTTGGTGATGTTCCATCCATGACCATACAACATTTTTGCATGTTAGCTCCCTCAAAGGGACTGACAACTCACTGAAGTCTGGTATAAATTTGCCTAAATAGTTGACCATGCCTAGAAAACGCTGTAAACTTTGCACATTGTCTGGTGCTGACATCTCTAGGATAGCTGTTTGTTTGGTCAGGTCAGGTCTTAAGCCCGTTCTTGTAAACAAATGATCTATGTATGTGACTTCTGGAAGTCTGAATTTACACTTTAGAGGATTGAGCTTCAAATTTACTTCACGTGCTCTGTCAATAACTTTCTTGAGGTTTTTGTCATGCCCTGGTTCACCATTGCCTCCAGCTAATATATCATCTACTATTATGGCACAAGGATAACCTGAAAAAAATTTGTTCCATCGCACGCTGAAAAACATCACTTGCAGAATTTATTCCAAATGGCATCCTTAGGAATCTGTATTTACCAAACGGAGTACCAAAAGTAGTTAGAAATGAGGATTTGCGATCAAGCATCACTTGCCAAAATGAATGCATCCAAAACTGAAAATACAGTGGCATTCGGTATTAGATCTGCAACTTCTTCAACTGTATGCATTGGATGACATGATCTTTTTAATACTTTGTTCAAATCTCTAGGATCAATGCATATTCTGATTTTGTTTGAGCCTTTCTTGTGAGTGGCTACCACGGATGCCATCCATTCAGTTGGTTCTGTGACTGGACAAATCACACCTTGCTGCACCATCTTATCCACTTGAGCTTTAACTTTATTTTGCATTGCTATTGGAACTCTTCTTGCTGGTCTGGCTACTGGAGTGATCCTGTGGTCCAGGTTCATAGAATACACAACTGGAAGTTTGCCCAATTTATCATCGAAAACATCAGCATACTCTGAGAAAATAGCTTCAGAAAAACTGGAACTTGGAACTGCACTCACATGATGAACTTCTTTAGCAAAAGAAAGCAGATGCATTCTCAAACTATCTTTGAGATCCAATAAAGACTGCACTGGTCTGAATTTCTTCACCTCCATATGCAACAAGTCACACAGTGCTGGTTACATTGAGTTGTTCATTGGTTCTCACTTTTGCAAATCTGTCTGCTGATATAACATTACACTTTGATCCATTGATTCGAACCATATAAAATACTTCACTCCTTGTTAATAAGTTTACTGTATCAGCTCTTTCCCCAAGTACTGATACAACATCCACAATGAAAGCTGACTGTTTCAGCCCTACTTGATCAACTTGCTTCTTTGTGTGACCTTTCTCTACAAGTGTGTTAGGCTTACTTGATTTGCAACATGTTTGGAAATGGTTCCATTTTTTACACTTGTGGCATTGGTGACTATATGCTAAAGACTTCTATCTTTCAGATTCATGATTTGCACCACAGTTGTGACAGTTAACAATAAAGCTAGATTTAGGTTTTGCTGACTCATGTTTGTGTTGCACAGAGCTGGCAGTGGAGCTTGCACTTTTTCTGGAACTTTCTGGAAAGCTGCGTGTCTTCTTTGTAAACCCTGTGACTGCCTCTTGCTTAGACCTGTTTCTGTTTGCCACGAGTTGCATACCATACTATCTCCGTTTGCTCTGGAACTTACTGAAACCATGCTTTTGTCACCTGTAAGCATATTCGTGTGTCTTTCTATCACCTCATGGATCTGACAAATTTCTATTTCTTTTATTAATGTCAAATCACTGTCACAGAGTAAAATCGTTCTCACTACAGCACTAATACCACACACAAGTATGTCCTTTATCAGCTCATCTTTCAAATCACCAAACCAACATGTTTTAGCTCTGTTTCTCAGGTCAGTTATATAAGCTGCAAATGTTTCCCCTGGTTTCTGATTACTTGTGTAAAACAATTGCCTCTGTAATGTAACATTCATCTGGAGGTTGCACATTTCTCTAAACTTGCTCTTCATACACTCAGGGTCTTCCTTTGATTCAATTTGCACAACAGTATGGCGGTCTGCATCTTCACCTTCATATACTGCTGGTGCATCTACAAATGAATGCTGTCTTTCTATGGCTTCAGATCCTGCTAGATTCAACAAAATAAATGCCTTGGCGCATTCCTCCTTATCTGCATGAGCGAATTGTATGAAAATATCATACTCTTGTTCAAATATTCTCCAGTTCTTTGCAATATTCTGATCAAACACAAGTGGTTGAGGTTTTCGAAATCTGTCTGCCATATTAACACATACTAGTGAAAGGTCTTGAAAATAAGCACAAATACACACACACACACACACACACACACACACACACACACACACACACACACACACACACACACACACCTGCACACAGACACACACATAAGTAATTGGCATAAAGACAATTTGCCCACTTTTTTGTGCTCTGAGCTTATACTTTTTCTTTTCAAGCTTATTGGAATCATACAAATGAACAATCTCATACTTTCAAGTAACTGGACTTTGTGAAATAAGCTTCACTGGCTTCTCAATGCTTTATTGTACTTTGCAAAAATAGCTTTTCAGATTTCGTGATGCTTTACTGTGTTTTGCGAAATAACTTTTCAGAGTTTTTGATACTTTGCTAGGTTTTGCGGAATAACTTTCTCGGGCTATTAATGCTTTTCATAACTTTACGGAATAGCTTTTCAGACTTTTCTATGCTTTACGGAGGTTTGCAGAATAATCTCTAGGACTTTTCAGTGCTTTATGAAATTTTTGATTGGTAAAGGCAGAAATGTTAAAGTCATTTATCATCACTCACAATGATTTCATAATCGGTAAAGGCAGAAATGCTAATGTCATGCACTTTTGGAATTGGTAAAGGCAGAAATGCTAAAGTAATCACTTTCATAATTTTATCAATAAAAGCAGGAATACTAAGAGAATTGGTAAAGGTAAAAATGCCAGAGTAATGCATCATCACCTGTTAAAGTCAACTCTTTAAGAAACATTCGAAAACTTCACAATGCAACTGAGCAATTCACAAGCATTGTAATACTCTTGTAATCTTTTGTAAGAAACACCTTTTGTCAATGCAAGAAACATATCAAGCAACTGTACAATGCGAATAAATCAAACTTCTGTTGCCCAAATTCAAAATTTTCCGAAGTAATTGTACTTTGCAAGTGACTGTATGCAGTACACTGAAATGTCCCCAAAATGGAGGTACCTTGCTAGGCAACTTTTTACAGTACGAGAAGCACTCTGGAATGGTGGCACTTTGTGAACAGACACACCCAGCACAAGAACTGTTCTTCAAATAGCTGTGCTTTGACTTGATTATACAAAATAGTTACACCTGCACACAGTGAACTCTGAAATACATGCACAGTGATAAGCACACACTGTAAGAACTTTTACACACTCTGAGAACTCTGAAATACATGCACAGTGATAAGCACACACTGTAAGAACTTTTACTCACTCTGAGAGCTCTCTGAAATACATGCACAGTGATAAGCACACACTGTAAGAACTTTTACACACTCTGAGAACTCTTTGAAATACATGCACAGTGATAAGCGCACACTGTAAGAACTTTTACACACTTTGAAATACATGCACAGTGATAAGCGCACACTGTAAGAACTTTTACACACTCTGAGAACTCTTTGAAATACATGCACAGTGATAAGCACACACTGTAAGAACTTTTACACACTCTGAGAACTCTTTGAAATACATGCACAGTGATAAGCACACACTGTAAGAACTTTTACACACTCTGAGAACTCTCTGAAATACATGCACAGTGATAAGCGCACACTGTAAGAACTTTTACACACTCTGAGAACTCTCTGAAATACATGCACAGTGATAAGCGCACACTGTAAGAACTTTTACACACTCTGAGAACTCTTTGAAATACATGCACAGTGATAAGCGCACACTGTAAGAACTTTTACACACTCTGAGAACTCTGAAATACATGCACAGTGATAAGCACACACTGTAAGAACTTTTACACACTCTGAGAACTCTTTGAAATACATGCACAGTGATAAGCACACACTGTAAGAACTTTTACACACTCTGAGAACTCTTTGAAATGCATGCACAGTGATAAGCACACACTGTAAGAACTTTTACACACTCTGAGAACTCTTTGAAATACGTGCACAGTGATAAGCACATACTGTAAGAACTTTTACACACTCTGAGAACTCTTTGAAATACATGCACAGTGATAAGCACACACTGTAAGAACTTTTACACACTCTGAGATACTTTGAATAACTTTAATTATGCCCTTGATACAATACAAAGTCACAATTATGCCCAAACACAAGCAGTTGCCTTGCTTTATTTTTGCTTACCATGCCCTTTTTTCTTTCTTATTCTATTCTTTTTGCTCGTTTAAGCCCTTTTTATGCCCAACATACTTTTCTTGTGCTCGCTTTCCTCTAAACATGCCCAGTTCTGCCTTACACACAGTTGTTCTAATATAAACATGCTCATTTTGTATTTTAAAGTTAATCATATTGTCAAATACTTTTATCTTAAACATTTTCTTTTAGTTAAACTTTTTGTACTTTCTGCTTGCCTGATAATGCAGTTTGTGCCCTTGTAATGCCTTTTCTTGCCTCTTTTCACATCGAGTAAATAATTTGTATTATTTCTTGTTACTTTTTATTCTTTCTGGTTGTGTTTGTACTGCTTTCTCTTGGTTTTACCTTCGCTGTTGTCTTTACATCTCATGGCTCCAAATGTTCTTGTCTTTTCCATCCCGGTTCTGACATGTCGCTTTCGTGTTGGCACATGAATAAACGAGTCTTTCAGGGGTCTGTTCAAGAATCTTTATTCTATACAAACATATCACTATAGAGGCTTATTGACTATGACTTAGCAGTTCGATCAAACTTGCTTACTCTCTGGATGCTTCTACAAAATAGCAGTAGGGACTGCACATGTCTGGAATGTATACGTACATGCACACCCGCGCATGCTTCTTAAAGACAGAGCACACACACGTTACACTCTGATCTACACAGGGTATCCTCTTCCTTAAAGGGCAGCCTCTGGTCTGAGGTAAGCTGAATCTTTGCATCACTGTGACAAATTGGGCCTCAATAGACAAGCTAGTGGTGGTAATCAGAGCACCAGTTCGTACCATAAAGCTAAATATTACTTATTTAAACAATCAGTAAATTATAGACTTTGTTTCACAGGTATTAGGCTATTAGGTTCATAGGTGTTTACTAGGCTAACTGCCACAAGGGCCTTTTTAAGCCTAGTCATGTATCCCAAATCTCTGACAAGTTCTGATACCCTTGATAAGTGTAAGCAGGGGTCTGGGAGATGAAACATTTACAGGCTGCCTGTGTCCATTAGAGACATAGGTGCCAAACCAGAGATGAATTTCCTGTTCCCCATCCAATTGTCCAAGTTGCGCTTGAACTGGGTTAGGGAGGAACTCTGTTTCACGTGGATGGAGAGCCTGTTCCATAGACAGGGTAGTCTCTGGGATACATACCTGTCTCTCCCGCAGGTCCTGTTTATATCCCAGGCAAGGTTTAAGTCTTTTGAATGAGTAATTCTGGTGCTGTTTGTTTTGTGGATATGCAGGAGGTCCATCAGAGTGGGGTCTGACAATGCCCTGTATGACAGGTATAGATCTCCTCTCAAAAGCCTGTAGGAGACAGAATAGAGGGATAGGGGCTTGAGGAGGTCTGCATAGGATGCTTTACTTGCACCCTGGTTAAGTACATACCAAAGGGGCATTGTACTTAATGATAGGTCTGATAAATGCTGAATACATTGGGACAGTGACTTCCTTGGACCTTAGATGCCATATCTTTGTTTATGAGTTGCACAACACAGAATGATTTCCTCACTACTGTAGACACATGATGGTTACAGGCTATATTACTATCTGTGTGTCCCCAAGTCCCTGACTGCTGGGACAACTCTAAGGGGTGTGTTGTCAATATGATAGTTACTAGGGGTGGATGACTTCCCAAAGGATGCTATTATGCATTTCTTGGCATTTAGTTTTAGTCCATGGCTCTGACACCAGTTGTTTGTGTCAGCTGCTCTTGGAGAACATTTGTGTCCGTGTGGGATTCAATGACAGCTCCTAATTTGTAGTCATCTGCAAATTTAGTTAGCCAGAGACTACTGACATTGACCGTGACTTTAGAGAAGCAAATGCCAAAAAGGAGTAGTCCAAGGACTAATCCCTGAGGGACTCCACTTGTAACTGGCCTCTTTGTAGAGGTGGACTCCCCAATTCTAACTTCCTGGGTCCCGTATGTGGCTATCCACTGGGTGACATATGAGTTTGTACCTAACCTCTTGAGTTTGTCAACAATGCCCGAGTTTGGTATTGTGTCATATGATTTGGCCAGGTCAAGGTAGGCAGTGAGAACCATTTTTCGTCATCCATTGCTTTGGTTACCTTCTCAAAGAAGTCCACCAGGTTGAGTAGGCATGATCTCTCCTTGATGAAAGCAAACTGGGTTGGGTTCAGTGTCTGGAGGTTTACTATATGTCTATTGATCATTTCCATGATAATTCTTTACATGCCTTTGCGTATCAGACTAGTGAGACGTATGGGTCTGTAGTTTCCAGAATCTGTAGATGGCCCACCTTTGTGAAGAGGGCTGACTATTGCTGTTCTTCATTCATGAACTTGAAGCCTCTTTGGAGGCTGTGGTTAAATAGTAATTCCAGACGCCCTGACAGGTCATGTTTCATGCTGTTTAGAAGGCATTCTGGGATATTGTCTGGGCCCATTGGTGTAGTGCTCTTGGTCTTAGAGGGAGCATTAAGGACCTGTTCCCTAGTGATAATAGGGGGAGTTATGTTTTATGGTATTTCCTGAGGGAAGGTTGAGGGGGAGAGAGGGGTAAAGTTGGAGCTGAATTT
This sequence comes from Protopterus annectens, assembly GCF_019279795.1. NCBI lineage: Eukaryota > Metazoa > Chordata > Ceratodontiformes > Protopteridae > Protopterus > Protopterus annectens. The sequence continues at coordinate 375,682,347 of NC_056743.1, forward strand.
AGCAGCCAGGAGGTTTGCTATATCTCCTGGCTCAATATAGGTGGCTCCATTTACAAGGAGCTCTGCACACAATTGTGTATTGCCTTTGAAGTTCTGGACATAGCTAAAGAATGCTTTGAGGTTGTCCTTGACCTGGGAGGCCAAACTTACTTCAAATTTGGCTTTGAAGACTTTATTTGTCCTCTGAGTTGTTTAGTTTGATGAGAGTGCTTTTATCCTGCTGGGTGCTGCATCTCCTAATTTTTGCCATGATTTTCTTCCTTCTGTTATACAGCCCATTGATTTTGTGATTCCACCAGGGTGGGCTTGTTTTTTGAGTTGGTTCTGCACTTCTTCCTGGTGGGTACAGCTGCCTCTATGCAGCTATTAATATGCTTCTACAGAGTTTCTGTGAACAGTTCTGCATATGCAGCAGTGTTCTCAGGGTTTATGGAGGTTGAAATTTTGTCAGGTTATCACTTAAGAGCAGGAGGTTAGCCTTAGAGCAGTTCGTGAATACCCAAGGTTTAGCTGGGGGTCCAGGTTTTATTTTTATTTCAAAGGAGACCATTTTGTGGTCTGACCTTACCAGGGAAGACATTACAGTAGGGGGTGTGGAGCACTCTCCCATATTAGTGAGGACCAGGTCCAGTATGGTTGCACCCCTGGTTGGTGTATTGACTATCTGGTCCAGGGAGTTTGTGTTTACAAAATCCAGGAGTCTCTGTGCCTGTACTTTTGGTGTCATATAGGATTCTCAGTTAATAGTGGGGTAATTGAAGTCACCCATGAATAGGGTATGATTTGGATGGTTAGTGTTTCTAATAAGTTTAAATGCATGGTATGGTTTCCTGGGTCATAGCGAGGGACCTATAGCTTGCAAGGAAGTGGTACTGGAGTTTGCATATGGTGATTTGAACACTGAGCAGCTCATGTGCATTGTCCTGTTTGACCACCTTTGAAGTATATTTATTTTTGATGTAAGTAGAGACACCTCCACCTTTAGTCCCTGCCTGTGAAGTACCTAGTCTAAATGTGTGGAAGGCATTATAACCTTTCACTGTCAGCACAATGGCATGGAAATTACAAAACCAACTGATATTGCCAACATCCTGGCAGATGGGTTCAGTGCTAACTTTACCTCCCTCACCCCCTAAAGGGCCCATATCTATACAGGAAGAATGCAGAGTCCCTGTAATCACAACTACACATGTAAAAGCTGCACTCTCTAAAGCCAAAAATACAGCATCCATGGGACCGGACAACATCCCAGGCTGCATTTTACACGAACATCAGAACTAACTGGCTCCCCACTTAAGAAGTATGTTCAATTATAGCCTCACATCAGGCTTTCTGCCCACTGAATGGTGCACAGCAACAGTTATCCCACTCCACAAAGGGGGAGCCACCACTGATCCCGGGAACTATCGCCCTATTAGCCTGACGAGCCTGGTCTGCAAGACCATGGAACGTATCATCATGGAACTCATAAACAAAGAAATTGGTAACTTCCAAACTCTGGATCCCACCCAGTTCAGGTTTGTGAAAGGCAGATCATGCCTCCTGAACCTGATCGACTTCTTTGAGGCAGTCACCAAAGCCGTAGATGAGGGTAAGGTGGTTCACACAGCCTATCTTGACCTCACCAAGGCTTTCAACACCATCCCTCATTCTGGAATTATAGCTAAACTCACTAAACTAGGTATAAATCCCTATGTCACAAGATGGGTTGCCAACTGGCTCACTGACAGAACCCACACTGTAAAAGTTGCAGACTTCAAATCTGACCTCAAAGCAGTGACAAGTGGAGTACCACAGGGTTCTGTCCTGGGACCTCTCCTGTTTGGTATCTACTTCTCTGAAGTACAGGCTAACACAGAAGGCCTCTGGCTAGCGAAGTTCACAGATGACTGCAAACTAGGAGCCATAGTCAAGTCCCCAAATAATGTGGACATCCTGCAGAAGGGCCTCGCTGAGACAGATGCCTGGTGTCAGAGCCATGGCCTCAAGCTCAATGCCAAAAAATGCAGTGTCATCCCCTTTGGTAAAAACACTGTACACATGAAATACCACATAGGCAGCAGTCTACAACACCGAATGTGTGATAAGAGACCTTGGGACCCAGGTGGTCAGTAGTCACTCCCTTGATAGTCACATCGCCACAGTAGTCAGGAAGTCCTTCTACGTGGCACACCTCATCATAAAAGGGTTCTCATCCAGGAAAAAAGAGGTCATTGTTCCCCTCTACTCGACCCTCATTAGACCCATTATAGAGTACAACGCCCCTTTTGGAATGTACCTCACAAGACATCTGCAGCAGCTGGAAAGGCCACAGAAGTACCTCACAAAGAGGATTACTGGCCTCAAACAAATGCCCTACACTGACCGTCTCAAAAAACTCCAGCTTTACTCCATAGCATATTGCCTACTCCGAGGTGATCTCTGCCTAACACATAAAGCTATGTCAAACCCAGAGCTGTTGGACATGCTACACCTAAAGAAATCCCAATCCCTCTGAGCTACATGCTCTGAGGGCCTAAACCTTGTCACCACAATAAACAGGACATGCTGGAGGAATAGATTCCTGTCCCAGAGACTTCCCATACTCTGGAACAGGCTACCCATCTATGTCAAGCAAAGTTCCTCATTAGCACTCTTCAAGAAAAATCTTGATGAGTGGATGGAAAATATAAAATACACCCCGGGGATCACTTCTGTGTCTCTGCTCGACAGTGGCACAGGAAAATAACTTTCTTGGGTGGCGTAAGCCAGGGAACCTTGTTGGCTACTCTTACGTAGGCCCTTGGGCCAACAGCCTAGTACCTACCTATGAGCCTATGCTCTCTGAGGCTTTAAACCATGTCTCAGTGACCGTTTAGATGTTGGTGTTCTCTAGGGTAAAGAGAGCTTCTAGGGAGTGGAGTTTTTTATTTAGACTCCTAGCATTGAACAGTAATACCTTTACTTTTTCTTGGTACATCCCTGTGGTAATTTCTATTCCTTATTTTTTTTTATACAGATAACCCAGAGATAAGCCAAACAAGGATATGTTTGGGATAGTTATATGTTTCCCCTCATGAGGGACAGGAGTATTAATTGAATATGCCTAGCAAACTACTTTGCTTCCTGGGTAGAAGATGGCATTGATGTAAATAAGAAGTAATTTGGCTGTAGATAATTTTTTCTAGTATTTTAGTACTTTACCAGAAAGGCTCATCCAGACTCTGCTACACTTTGCTGTGAAGGAAAGGTTAGTTTGCTTTTATTTTTTGTATTACTGTATTGCCTTTCTATATTTTGAATACTGTTTGTTTTCGTTACCTTGTGTTTTGCTTGCATTCTGTTTTAACAGCATATTAAAACTTCAAAAGAGACCACAGCTCTCTCTGTTCTGAGTCAGGCAGAATTTTTTCCCGCCCTCCCACCCATTTAAGTTGTCTTGTTCTCCCACCCATTTAAGTTGTCTTGTTAAATACCACTGTCTTTCTAGTTGCCCGCCTCTTATGTTAATCTGACCATATATCTCATTTCTCTCTACTTTCACTGGCTTATGTGAGTAATCACAAAATCATTTTTGAAATCCCACCCCTTCAATTATTTAAATTTATTGGCCATCCTACAGTATTTCATAGTACCGAAATACAAAAGTGACCACCCCTTTCAATTCATCTTGCTGTTTTAAAAATAGTAACTCTCCACTAAACCTTAACTTTTTAAACAGGTAAAACTCAAGTTACCTACTTTCACATCTAACTTCTCTAGTGCACACTGCAGAGTGCATTCTTTTCAATCTTACCTTTAAGCATCCCTGTGACTAGCACTTTCTCTAATACCTGCTGGAAAGCACTAGGAAGCCTAAAACTTATACAAACACTGAACTCTCCTTGTTAACAAGGAGAAATTAATAGTAGGCACTAAACAGCCTATAATTGCAAAGTACCTTGCTAAGTAAACAGCTCCTATACTTTACAAAGAAAAAAAAAAGCCCCAAACCAGGCATGTCCAAGGGTCAGCTTCCGGTGATTTCTCCTGTCCACCTGGTGAATCTGGGCTTACTGGGGCAATGCAGCAATTGCCTCATGTACACAGACAACCCTCTCCTCCTACCACCCAACACTACAACCTGTGAGAGATGCACTTACATAGCCAAAATGGAAGCAAAGCTCTCTCCACCCAAGATTGTGCTAAACAGTCAAGAGGAGAAGGTTAACACCCACACTACACCTCAAGCAACACATAGCCCATCTAAACCCGCACCACCAACACCCACATATAGCAACACTAAATCCACATATGCAGAGGCCCTCTGAAGCTGAAACGCAAACAAACACCAATCACAACCAATGTGTCACATAGTTCACAACACCAGTGTGCCACCCAGCAACAGCCCCTAAGGCAAGACAATGTACCTAACACTTTAGTCATAGGTGACTTTATAGTCCGGCACACTGATGTCCCTCTCACCAGGTTGAATAAGGAGAAAATTACAGTCAGCTGCCTGTCGGGTGCCAGGATCCACCACATAATGCATGCACTCAAGTCACTCCACAACAAGTACATATATGACTCTGTCATTGTCCATGTTGGAGTGAATGACTTGAGACGTACCTCCCTGGACTACATGAAAAGAGACATGGAAGAGCTCTCGGATCATGTGGCCCAGGCAGGTATGACCCTAGCCCTGAGTAGCATCCTGCCTTCGCCCAGAATGATACCACAATATAAGGATAAAATGATTGACTTCAACAATTGGCTAAGCTTATGGTGTCATTCAAAGGGGATCCAGTATCTGTCTGCCTGGGATGACATGATTGACAGACCACGATGCTTTGCCAGAGATGGTCTGCACCTGTCACCCCTGGGATTCATGTTACTGGCAAAGGCTCTTGCCACCCCTATAGTGCATTTTTTAGGCAAAGTTCAAAGGACAAAACCACCACCGTAACAGGTACAAGCATGCAAAATCTGAAGGTAATGCTACTCAATGCTAGAAGTCTAAACCTCAAAATGCACTCTCTCGAGGCACTCCTAAAAATGGAGAACATCGATATCTGTGCAGTAACTGAGACCTGGTTCAAGGCTCCAGAGAGCACCCCTGCAATACCAGGCTACAACTCTTACCACACTTTTCAGCCACCAAACCAGGACAGAAACACTAAAGGTGGAGGAGTGTCAATATTCACCAAGGATATTCACACCACCAGATTAGTTGGCCAACACAATGTGTCTGAAATTCTCCAAGTGCAGCTAACACTAGGTAAGACTGCAATCCAAATTGTAGCTTGCTACAGATCCCCCACCATGCCCCAAGATTCTCACTACACCTTTCTAAACATACTGGAAAATATTAAGATAGAACCAAATACCCTAATACTGGGTGATTTTAACTACCCTGCCATTAACTGGGAAAACTACTCATGTCCCAACACCTTTGCGCAACGGTTCTTGGAATTCATAAATTCCAACACCCTGGATCAACTAATCCATAGTCCCACCAGGGGCTCCAATATCCTAGACCTGGTCATTACCAACATGGGAAATCAATGCTCCATACCTATGGTCACCCCCTCGTTAGTCAGGTCTGACCATAAGCTAATCCACATCCCACCCCCACCCCCCCAGTAAAGAAACCACCATAAAAAACTTCTCCAAAGCCAACTTCATGCTACTTAAGTCAGAAGTGACAAACTTCATGACACCCATGCAGATGGGAACTGAAAGTTCAACTGCTGAATCCTACACTAAGGCACTGTATGAGCACATCCACTCATGCATGAATCGTGCCATCCCAAATAGAACCAAAATGCTCTCATCCAAAAAAAGGAAGCCAATCTGGTGGTCCCCTGCCATAAACAAACTTTACAACAAAAGGAAGAAACTTTTGCAGAAAAGAGGAAAATCCAAGGATGCAAAAAACTCCCTTACTAGCCTCAGTAAGAAACTGAGATGCCTCATAAAATCCTCCAAAGCTAATTACGAAAATAAAATTGCCAAAGATTCCAAAGACAACCACAAAGCATTCTATAACTATGTCAAGAATCTAAATGGCAATGCTCAGATCTGCTCTGAGCTAAAACAGAATGGCATTAAATATACTGATCTGAAGGATATTGCCAATATCCTGGCAGATCGATTCAGTGCCAACTTCACCCCCCTCTCACCCCCTAAATGGCCCATCTCAATACCAGAAGATTGCCAAATTCCAGTAATAACGGCCACACAGGTACAAAACGCACTCTCTAAAGCCAAGAATACAGCATCCATGGGACCAGATGACATCCCAGGCTGTGTACTACATGAACTACAATATGAACTGGCACCTCACCTAAGTGTCATGTTTAATCATAGCCTCACCTCAGGTTTCGTGCCCACTGAGTGGTGCAGAGCTACAGTTATCCCAATCCACAAGGGGGGATCCACCTTGGATCCCGGAAACTACTGTCCCATCAGTCTGACAAGCCTTATCTGCAAGGCTATGGAGCGTATTATCATGGAACTTATAAACAAAGACATTGGCAACCTTCAAACACTGGACCCCACCCAGTTTGGTTTTGTGAAGGGGCGATCTTGTCTCCTGAACCTGATTGACTTCTTTGAATCAGTCTCCAGAGCCATGAACAAGGGTAAGGTGGTCCACACAGCCTATCTAGACCTTGCCAAGGCCTTTGACACCATCCCCACTCTGGAATCAGAGATAAACTTACTAAGTTGGGCATTAATCCCTATGTCACCCAATGGGTTGCTAAATGGCTTACTGATAGAACCCACACTGTAAAAGTAGCTGACTCCAAATCCAGCTCCAGACAAGTGACAAGTGGAGTACCTCAGGGTTCAGTCCTGGGGCCGCTCTTGTTTGGCATCTACTTCTCTGAAGTACAGGTCAACACTTAGGGACTCTGGCTAACAAAGTTTGCAGATTACTGCAAACTGGGAGCCATTATTGAATCCCCAAATGATGTGGATACTCTACAAAAGGGCCTTACAGAAACAGATGCTTGGTGCCAGAGCCATGGGCTCAAGCTCAATGCCAAGAAATGTATTGTTATCCCCTTTGGGAAAAAACATGTATCCATGAATTACCATATAGGTGGCAGTACACTAAACACAGAAAGTGTGATAAGAGACTTAGGGACACAGGTGGACAGTGGACTCACCTTCGATAACCACATCGCCACAACAGTCAGGAAATCCTTCTATGTGGCACACCTCATCACGAAGGGCTTTTCATCCAGAAAAAAGGAGGTCATTGTCCCACTGTACTCATCCCTCATTAGACCCATTATAGAATACAATGCCCCATTTGGTATGTACCTCTCAAGACATCTGCAACAACTGGAAAGGCCTCAGAAATACCTCACTAAAAGAATCACAGGCCTAAAGCAGATGCCCTACGCTGACCGCCTTAAAAAACTCCAGCTATACTCTGTCGCATATCGTCTACTCAGAGGCAATCTCTGCTTAACATACAAGCCATGTCAAACCCAGGACATGCTACACTTAAAGAAATCCCAATCCCTCAGAGCTACACGCTCCAGGGATCTAAACCTTGTCATCACAATAAACAAAACATGCTGAAGGGATAGGTTCCTGACCCAGAGACTCCCCAGACTCTGGAATAGATTGCCCATACATGTCAAGCAGAGTGCCTCTTTGGACCTCTTCAAGAGGAACCTTGACAATTGGATGGGAGAAAGGAAATTCACCCCAGGGATCACGTCAGTCGCCCTGTAGACAGGGGTCCAGGAAAGTAAATAATGTGGGAAGAAATAGCCAGGGAATTGTTATGGCTAGGCTTGTATAGGCCCTAGGGCTGATAGCCTAGTACCAACCTATGAACCTATGAACCTATGAACCTATGAACCTAAAGTGAGAAGTATTGAGATAATGCAGTATCGTGAAACAGTAGTTGGCTTGGATAGTTTTGGAAAAGGAGTGACTATTTCTGTTTTCCATAGCTGAGGCATAATATTAAGCAGAGATTATGTATGTGAGTGAGCTGGTGGGAGATGAAGTCCTTACAATGGTAAATGAACCAATGTGCTAGTTTATCTGAACCTAGGGGAGTGTCTATTTATGTTTGTTCCATTGTCTCTTTCGCTCTAATCTTTTTGAAGTGGAATAGTGGAGTCTAACGGGGGAGGGTGGCTGTGGAGGTTGTTAGGTTTGTATTGTTGATATGTGGCAAGTTGCTGAACTCATTGAGGTAGTCAGTGCATGAGAATTTGTTTGTGATGGTGTTAGAAGGGTTCAGGGGAGTGGAACTATGTTGAAATTTTCAACCAGTCAACAGGTCATTTCCTTTTCACAATCTTTTGGCTTTGGCTAAAAATGAGATTTGTTTTGGCAGCGATTATTTTGTATCTGCAGAAGGACTGCTTTGCTGGTTTGTGTAGGGGGATACATTTGTCTTAGGAATCCATGAAGGGGTTGCATTTCCAACTGTGCCTTGCTTCATAACATAATTTGAGGAGGTGTTTGAGTTCATTAGCTACCCAGGCATGTTTATGAGGTTGAAGTAGTCTTTGTACTAAGGGAAAGAATTTGTTTTGCAAGTACATTTTTTGAATGATTTTGGATCTGAAGGTGATAAGTTTAGGTTTATATTTAATGTTAGATTATGTGCTGAGAGATAATGGGACAGTGATCACTGAAGGAGGGTGCATATATGGTGAGGTTAGATACCACTGTAGGATTATTAGTTATTACAAGATCTAGTATGGTGTACCTGTTGATTGAGGGTTTGGTCTAGTGGCTTCAGAGTTCATTAAGCTGGCCAGAAGTTTTAACATATCAGTGGCTTTTGGTCCTAAGTGGTTAAGGTTGAAGTCTCCAAGAATTGTTAGGTTACAGTTTTTGGGAGCTTTTGTGTATATTTATTGGGATCTACCTGACTTTGTCGAAATCGCACATCATCAAATCGTAGTTCATTGACACACAAAATATTGAAATCCCACTTCATTGAAGAAATGGAACAACAAAGATCTACCCAGGGTAAGTTACTAGTTACCCAAAAAGAAACAAAACCTAAACTGCACCATCGTTAAACCACTTAGGTGGAGGGCTATGCCTATCACACCCCTCCAACTAAATATACCAACTCTGAGATCACACTGCAGTTGGGAAAAGGGAAAAGTTCACTGTCTCACACAACAAGTTGTTTACCCTGGGAAGATCTTTATTCCGCTGCTTCAATGAAGTGAGATTTCGATATTTTCAGTGTTGACGAACTGCAATTCAATGATGTCCGATTTTGACAGACTCGGGTAGACCCATTTATTGGGTGAAGGCATTGAAGTAGTAGTGAGGCTGGTGGAGGTGGCATGCAATGGCTATAAGAAGGGGGTTTGGGTTGTTTGTTGGAAACTTTAAAAGGATACAGTTAAAATCCAATTCTGAGTTACTGTAGGCTTGTGCAACAGTGGGGGAGGGTTAAGGATGTTGAAGGGAATTAATGCTCTTCCCCCAGGTTTTTTTTTGCCTGGTCTGTAATACTAGAGGTATGAATGGTATGAGATGGTGAAGACTAGGGCTGTCAAATTTCAGCCACATTTCTGTAATGGGTATAATGTCAAGATTATGTTGAGTGGTAAAGGCATTGATTTGGTCGATTTTTGTTCTTGATGCTGTGGGAGATAGAGGGAGCAGGTAATAGGACACAGTTTTATTGGTTTGAGTTGAGGCATTATTGTTAAGCGGTCTTGGACTGGGCTCAATTTTGCCTCTTAGCATAAGTATGAAGACAATGGGACTGAATGTAAGTAGTGTTTTTGGAAGTGTAGTTGTGGGTATTTTACCAAAATTAGAGATGATGAGGTATTGGGACCCTGATATGTTTGATGTATGTGAGCTGGGTGCTGGTATGGCTGTGATGCGATGTGAATGTTTAATACGTATGTGTAGGTAGTATGTGTGTATATATTAATGTAGTCTGATTGATGGAGGCAGTGGCAGTCAAGTAATTACTGTGTATTTTCGTGTGAAGGTTGAAGGAAAATAATTGATATCAACAAGAGTATGTACATGCATGTTATGGTTATATGTATTCCTAGTGTGACGTAACTGTAGCAGCAGCTTTAAGATCTAGAGAATGTAGAGCATGAGGGAGGAAAGCAGTATTCCTTTAAAGGGTGTCCCAGTAAAAGAACGAGTGTCTGGGGAATTGGGGTGGGAGGGGAGCAAAGATATGTGAGATGACTGGAGATGGATGGAGTTAACTTGTGACTGGGTGTGAGGAGAACAAGCCAATTTTGGTGGGAATACTGAGGAGCTAGAGAATCTAAAGGCTGGGAAGAACACAAGAGAGTATGGTGGGTGCAAAAAAGGAAGAGGGTGTGGTCAAAAGGTTGCAGAGGTTATGAAGCTAATAAGAATGGTATGGAGTTATAAATGCAGATAATACAAACTGTGTGTGTGTGTGTGTGTGTGTGTGTGTGTGTGTGTGTGTGTGTGTGTGTGTGTGTGTGTGTGTGTGTGTGTGTGTGTGTGACATATATATGTTAGAAAACAGCGAATTCAGTAGGTTTGATTTGTTATGATAGTATAATTATGGGTGATTCCTAAGAAGAAAAGTGGGGTTTGAAGTGTAGATTGATTGATTAATTAATTAGTTTTTTTAACAGTATGTACAAGCAACTTGATTTTCCCATGAACTAAATGTTCCTTGCATGCAGTAGGTGGTTTATGTTAACACCAGCGAGGTCTCACTCATTCAAGGGTAGTTCTACGGGTACTGTATGTCGTTTCTGTTGATGGGTAGTGTAATCAAAACCAGTCATAAAACCAAACAATAGATTACTGAATCCCTTTTATCTTTTCATGAACTGCATAGTCATCTCCAGAATATGTCAACAAACTTTTGTCGATAACAGATATAAGCAGGGCTTTTCCCTGACAAAACTGTAAGCCTGATGATACCCAAACTTCTGTTTAAAGAATACTGTAGCCCTAATTTAGAATGTGTTACTTTGAAGTCCTTCTCAGCATACTGAATCAATGCAAGAAAGAAACCTGTCATTTTGCAGATATGATGCATCGTCCACCCAATCGGCATAAGTAGCATCATATTCTATACTACTGCTGCCAAACATGATCAATATACTTTAACTGTACTGATGGCATTTCTAACTCCTCTATTTTCTTTGTGAGAGGCCTTTAAATTTTCTCAAATTCTGCAAATCGTTTCATTTTTAACTACAAAAAAGCTGCATTACACACTATAATTGGCTGAACTGGTTTCTTGTATAGTCACATGTTTATTTATTTTAACTGATTTGATACTGCGCACAAAAGGTGAGGCAAAGACTGCACAAAAGTCAAGTACAACCTTTTAATAAACTTAGTGCTTTCATCCTGTGAAATAAAATGATTTCTTTGGAGAAAAATAACTCCCTTAGAGTACATCTTTAAATACTTCACCTTGATTGCTTGCCACTTAAAAGGAGCACTGATATCATGTCAGCCTAACTAAAGTCTGAACACCTAAAAACATATGGCTTATAATATGTAAAAATATTAAAACTGTATAATAAATAAAATATATGGTAAAAGCCACCACCAAAATTGTAAAATAATTATACAATAATTACAACTGCCATTACAAAATAGTAGCTCATTGTTTTAAAACACAGGGAATAGATGAACTGTAATTAAGCCCAGGTTTCTTACAAACATTTAGTTTTAACTACCAAACTCACTCTTTAAAATCAAACAATTGCAATTCAACAAAGTCAGGTATGGCTATAAAGCACTTCTTTTTTGCAAAGTCTTTAGTGAGTAATACATTAGGATAATTGATCTTTAAAAAAATCTAAATGGAAGGTAAGTTTCAAAAATCCAGTAATTTGTTGTATGTAATCAATAAATTACATACATTGACTAATGTCACCATTCCAAATAATAAAGATATCATCCAATTATCTACAATAAACCTCAATAGGACTGTAAAACTTAGAGGTAAAGAAAACTTTTCTCTCACTAGGCTGTAACTAAATTAACACAATTAAGGGCACACATGTTCCCCATCTCCACTGTGGAAATATGCTGAAAATATTCCCCCTCAAACAAAATTGTTTTTTAACACAATATCTGTTAAATCTTATAACACTATGTCATTGTTGCCAGAAGGTGTTAAAGTATACACAAAATAATCCAAACTTGTGTCATGTAGTTTCACACAAAAAAAAGCTAATCACATCAAGAGTAACCAGCCAGTATTCCTCGTTAGAAGGCACTAAGTTGAGGTTTTGTAAAAAGTGCCATGAATTCTTAAGTGTATAGGAGAAATTGTGCAACCGTGGCTTAGTTTGCCTATCAACATAAGTCGCCAATAGCTCAGTTTTTGACTTGGTAGCTGCTACTATGGATCGTAAGAGTAGAGCCATAGCATTTTTATTGAAATTTCTGTATGCCGAAAATCACCTGAATGACATAATGCAATTTAATGAATATTATTCTGAGTACACTAATATGCATACAACTGTGTCTGTGTTTTAACAAATTTTTGATGCAGTTAATTGTATGTAAGCACCTTTTAAACTTTTACTTATATAGTTTGCTTACTTGTTAGAGTTTGTCTTATACCTTTACGAGATTGAATTATGCTTTTTGAACCTCTACAGCATCAGTTACTTGTTGAAGTGATGCTGCTAGTTTAGGTTAGGAGGTAGCCTAATGGTTAAGGTGTTTGCCTTAGAAACCAAAGGTGCAGGGTTTGAGTCTCACAAGGGATAATTGGCTAGGCTTAAAATGGCTCGCAAGGGCAATTAGCCTAGTACTAATCTATGAACCTATGAAAGCAAAACTTCCCACTCATGAATCCATAATGAGCTTGATCTAGGACCAAGAGGTCTCCTGTTTCATTTTTATCAGAAGTTCATGATAAGCCCTTTTATTACTTTGCAAAGTATGCTCATTAAACTGATGGGACTGTAATTATATGGCTCTGAAATAAACCTGGCTCTGTTTAATTTGATTGCTTCATATGAACTACCACTTTGTGCCACCACATTTTTACTATGTACCTCTGAAGTGGTGTAAGAGGTTGGGTAGTGCTTTATCTGACTGTATAGCAGGGAAACCTGTGAATTTTATTAGGTCCCACAGAGCTAGTGTTCTTTAGTTTATTCAAGGTTTTTTGTAGTACATTCTGTGTTAGTGTTTTTTTTTCTCAAAATTCGAACTCATTTTTTCTCCTTTATGTGCCGTGTTAAAATTGTTGATAAATCTTGCAGAAAGTATAGTGTTATGTATTACATAGTCAGAAATTGTTCCTCTGCCTTAACCAGTATATTACACTTGTATGAATTTTATTCTTCATGTTCCTGGTTGTAGTTGAAGAGTATATATTTTCCTGCTGCAACAGTTGAAGAACACTTATGACTTTCATTAGCTTGATTTATCTAAATATTTTAAAATTTTATCACTGTTTGACTTTGTAATTAGGTTTATTTTTTAATTTCGTAATTTAATTTGACATTTTGGTGACTTTGCTTAAGTTTTAGTATATGGGAGATTTTTTCCCTTTATAGTCTGTGTAGTATATTATTTTTCTTTTATAAGGTTTGTTGCATTTGTATCTTCATCATATGGAAAATAATCTACTAATTTAGTAGTTTTTGCATCTGTGGTAAAAAAATATTGGTCATAATTGCATCAACAGTTCTTATGTCATCTTAATTGCTATTTAGATATCACAAACTTTATTCTGTCAAGATCTTGCTTTATAATGTAAGCAATAATTTCTGACTAGGAATAAGAAAACATGTTATTGCTCCTTTTTGTTCCACGTTTTAATGATGTATAGCATGAGTCACATATGTAAGGAGTACATTTCCTTCATCATGGAAGGGAAGAGCAGTGATTTAGCTTCAACCTTTGGGATAGAAGAGTTACATATTCCTGAGTTCATTTGATGGGTTTTAGTGTAGCTTTGAAAGACTTGACATTGTTGTATGATTCTTTATGGAGGAGGGAAGTTTGTTCCAGAGTTTAAAAATTCTTATTGAAAATAGAGTATCACCATGTTGTTGACATTTTAAGACTTCAGTAGGTTTTATTGACTGGAATGGGGGTTTCTTTGAGGTTTATGACATTATATACTGCTGGATAAGGTAGGGTTGTTAGAGCACTGATTTAATGGTTTAAGTGTTGTAACTAGTTTTGAGTATGTGATGTAATGGAGTGACCAGACAAGATGTTGGAGTTTGGGAAAGATTAGGGAGGTTGCATGCAAATTTGCTGATTTTCTTGTAGTGTTTTTCTAGCTTGCATTTTTGGATAGCAGGGAGATTAGAGAATATTGTGGAGGTGAACAGGAAACTGGGAAGCAGAAAAGATGCAGCTGAAGTTTTTCTTCTGTGGCCATCTAGAGAAGGCTTAGTTTTGTATAAATGCCCGAGTTTGCTAATGTGTTTTTTTTCTTCACTTTGATGATGGAACTTCAGCTCATTTTCAGTGATGATACTAAGTAATAGCTAGACAAGAAATTACTCGGAGTAAACCGCTTCTCCTCCAAAACAATGTAGATAAAAGGATAAGATAGCAAAGTGGAGAAGCAGAACACAGCAGGAAGCAGCCAAATGTCCTTGTAGGGTATTCCACAATACAGGGTACTAATACAGCAATACTCAAAGGACGGTTAAAAGCTTTTATTGATGTATGAGTGAGCGCTTTCACCTATAACAGGCTTCTTCAGACTCAGAACAAATTATATTAAATAAACAGTGATATATATACCATAAAGCTGGCGGTAAAACCTAACAAGCTTCCCAATTAATTCTCAATTAGCTAACAATATAGGTGTATTCAATTACAAGATTAGCATAGAACATGATATAAAAAAGCATATAGTGCAGAAGTATACAGAATAACAAAGTCCTCAAAGACTGTTTAAAAACTCTCTCTTAAAAAATATATATCAAAAATATAAATTATATACACATGTATTTAAAAATGTAAATTATATACATATATATTTATATTAGTGTGCTGCACTAGCAACAACTGTAGTGATAAACAGCTACACAGCTTAGCAGAGTATTGTGATGTAATAATATATATAATATAATATAAAATGTTTGTATAGCACATCCCAATAGGACATTAATGTATAAATTATGTAAACAATTGTGTATATACTTTTATTTATAAACTTTTAATCTCCTCATTTTTAAAAATGGTCTCACAGATAGCTTCATATTCAGTCCAGGGGGATTATCTGACCTGAATCTCATGATCCAGAAATTCTCTCTCCCCTCTGTATGTGTCCTGATGTCACCTCCCCTGCTACTAGCTTGAACTGTCTCTAAAATCCTAAAGTTGAATACATGTGAGGGACCACACTCAAGTACATGTCTGGCTAAGGCATTAGTCTTATGTTCAGACCTAATACTGTAAAGATGTTCTCTTATTCGATCCCTAAAGGTCCTATTGGTCTTGCCAACGTAAAAAGACCGACAGGTAGAGCAGCAGGCAAGATAAACTATATGAGTGGACATACAATTCCCAAATGCTTTTAAAAAGTAAGAATGACTAGTAACTGGATGTATGAAAATGGGATCAGTATTAATATAATTGCAAAAATTACAGTGTCCACAACTATGTGTTCCACAAGATGATGCAGAGGATGATAGACCAATAGATGCCCTGTCACATAACAATCTTTTAAGATTTTTCTTATTCCTAAATCTGAACATTGGTGTATCACCCACAATGTTTTTAATGTGGGGATCTACCATAAGTACATTCCAGTGATCTCTAACTACTTCCTGAATACCATGGACGTCAGTAGTGTAAAAAATTGAGAAAGGCGTCTTTTTTAGTACTGTTTGTTTGGGTAATGTTATTGGATTAGTATCAATATTAATGTATTGCTCCGAAAAATATGGAGCAGCAATATCCAGTCTAAGGTCTGATATTGCAACAGTACTATTATCTATATCTTGTTTGGTATACCCTCGATGTAGTAGTCTCTGTTGCAGGGTTCTCATATCTTGTTCAAACCCAGAGTCAGTGGGATTATACCTAGAAGCTCTAGTAGCCTGTCCTTTGATGATGTTGCGAAAAACATAAGGGGGGTGCATACTTAAGCGGTGTAATAAAGTGTTCATATGACAGGGTTTCCTATATACTCCTGTGTTGATCATCCCTCCAGGTAATTTCTCAATGAAAATATCTAAAAAAGAAATCTTGGTAGTTGATGTTTCATGGCTGAAGCTCAAATATGTAGTAGATGTATTAATGGTGTGGATGAAATTCAACAAATCGTGGTAGTCACCTTTCCATAAAAGAAATAAATCATCTACAAAACGCCTGTAGAAGGTAACGTGTTCAGCAAAGGCTGGTAAACAGAACATGTATTCATATTCCCACTCAGCCATGAACAGATTGGCGTAGCTATTGGCACAGGAAGTGCCCATAGCTACGCCATCCTTCTGTAGGAAACATCTCCCTTCAAAATAAAAGATGTTATTATAGAGTACAAGATGTAATAGTGAGGACAGTAAACTAATTATAGAGTCACTGTAAGTGGACTCATGTGTTATGTAGCGTCTGAGCATATCTATACCAACTTGATTGGGTATGACAGTAAACAAAGATTTAACATCCATGGTTACAAAGATGTAATCCGTATCCATGTGTTGTTCTCTCAGATGTTGGTAAAGGTCTAACAAAAACTGTCGTGTGTCCTTAAGAATATGTATGTTCTTATCAACAACAGGTCTAAGATTGTTCTCTATAAAAATAGATACTGGTTCTGTTACCCATCCCCTGCCTGCCACTATCGGTCTCAAGGGTGTACATCAGATGTAATTATTGTTTCACATGATTTAGATAATGGTCATACTGTGAGCTCTGAACCAGTAGTTAGAAACAAAGTAAAGTTACCCGACACAGGAGCTGTGGTTATACTAAGGTTATCATCCTGTGTCTTTGAAGCACTATCACATGTCTTTGCTTACACTGGTTTGCACATAGTGTTAATGCATGTGCTATGCTCTGTTCTGCAGCTCATATCTGTGGTTATACTAAGGTTATCATCCTGTGTCTCAGGAGCACTTTCACATGTCTTTGCTTACACTAGGTTGCACATAGCATTAATGCAGGTGCTATGCTCTGTTCTGCAGCTCACAGCTGTGGTTATACTAAGGTTATCATCCTGTGCCTCTGGAGCACATTCACATGTCTTTGCTTACACTGGTTTGCACATAGCGTTAATGCAGGTGCTATGCTCTGTTCTGCAGCTCATAGCTGTGGTTATACTAAGGTTATCATCCTGTGTCTCTGGAGCACTTTCACATGTCTTTGCTTACACTGGTTTGCACATAGCATTAATGCAGGTGCTATGCTCTGTTCTGTAGCTAATAGCTGTGGTTATACTAAGGTTATCATCCTGTGTCTCTTCAGCACTTTCACATGTCTTTGCTTACACTGGTTTGCACATAGCGTTAATGCAGGTGCTATGCTCTGTTCTGCAGCTCATAGCTGTGGTTATACTAATGTTATCATCCTGTGTCTCTGGAGCACTTTCACATGTCTTTGCTTACACTGGTTTGCACATAGCGTTAATGCAGGTGCTATGCTCTGTTCTGCAGCTCATAGCTGTGGTTATACTAAGGTTATCATCCTGTGTCTCTAGAGCACTTTCACATGTCTTTGCTTACACTGGTTTGCACATAGCGTTAATGCAGGTTCTATGCTCTGTTCTGTAGCTCATAGCTGTGGTTATACTAAGGTTATCATCCTGTGTCTCTGGAGCACTTTCACATGTTTTGCTTACACTGGTTTGCACATAGCATTAATGCAGGTGCTATGCTCTGTTCTGCAGCTCATAGCTGTGGTTATACTAAGGTTATCATCTTGTGTCTCTGGAGCACTTTCACATGTCTTTGCTTACACTGGTTTGCACATAGTGTTAATGCAGGTGCTATGCTCTGTTCTGCAGCTCATAGCTGTGGTTATACTAATGTTATCATCCTGTGTCTCTGGAGCACTTTCACTTGTCTTTGCTTACACTGGTTTGCACATAGTGTTAATGCAGGTGCTATGCTCTGTTCTGCAGCTCATAGCTGTGGTTATACTAAGGTTATCAACCTGTGTCTCTGGAGCACTTTCCCATATCTTTGCTTACACTGGTTTGCACATAGCGTTAATGCAGGTGCTATGCTCTGTTCTTCAGCTCACAGCTGTGGTTATACTAAGGTTATCATCCTGTGTCTCTGGAGCACTTTCACATGTCTTTGTTTACACTGGTTTGCACATAGCGTTAATGCAGGTGCTATGCTCTGTTCTGCAGCTCATAGCTGTGGTTATACTAAGGTTATCATCCTGTGTCTCTGGAGCACTTTCACATGTCTTTGCTTACACTGGTTTGCACATAGCGTTAATGCAGGTGCTATGCTCTGTTCTGCAGCTCATAGCTGTGGTTATACTAAGGTTATCATCCTGTGTCTCTGGAGCACTTTCACATGTCTTTGCTTACACTGGTTTGCACATAGCGTTAATGCAGGTGCTATGCTCTGTTCTGCAGCTCATAGCTGTGGTTATACTAAGGTTATCATCATGTGTCTCTAGAGCACTTTCACATGTCTTTGCTTACACTGGTTTGCACATAGCGTTAATGCAGTTGCTATGCTCTATTCTTCAGCTCATAGCTGTGGTTATACTAACGTTATCATCCTTTGTCTCTGGAGCACTTTCACATGTCTTTGCTTACACTGGTTTGCTCATAGCGTTAATGCAGGTGCTATGCTCTGTTCTGCAGCTCATAGCTGTTGTTATATTAAGGTTATCATCCTGTGTCTCTGGAGCACTTTCACATGTCTTTGCTTATACTGGTTTGCACATAGCGTTAATGCAGGTGCTATGCTCTGTTCTGCAGCTCATAGCTGTGGTTATACTAAGGTTATCATCCTGTGTCTCTGGAGCACTTTCACATGCGTTTGCTTACACTGGTTTGCACATAGCGTTAATGCAGGTGCTATGCTCTGTTCCGCAGCCTGCTGACCAAGTTTTTCTTTTACTGCTAACATCTTACCTTGACAAGTTTTCCATTCTAAGTTTCTATTTTAATTGAAGTTTTTGGTATCAAGCAGAGTTTAAAGATACAGCTGCATGACTTGATAAGAAAAGTAGCTGATGTGCTTTTTTTATAAAAGTTTTGTAACTTAGGCCATGACTCTTTTTTGTGGTGTGTTTTAATTATAATTCAATCAGCTTTTTTTTTAATTCATATGGCTCATTAGATTTTTTGTATTTATTTTTATTTGTTAGCCATGGTAAAATACTCTTCAATATTGTCCATTTTCAAGTTCTGCCCAGGCAATACAATGAAAGGAATGATCAGTTGTCAGAAGGCATAATACTTTTGTGCGTTTGTATGATGCCTTATATACAGGGTGTAAAATAATAAGAAAAATTGTCATCTGTATTTTTACAAACTGTATAAATAGTTAAAAATGAGAGGAAAAAGGGATGAAGAATAGTACAAGAGAGGAACGAGGTGGAGGTAAGGTCAGGCACTACCTATAACATCCAGTAAAACAGTTCCACCGCATTTGACATTGCAATGCCACTGGAACTAACCTAGAACATTGCTATGCCACGGCTACTTGGCTATTTTATTGCAACACTGCGCAAGGTCTGTGAACTATTTACATTGCAAGTTAATGAAGATTGGAGCGGGTCTGTGTTTACCCATCAAACAAAATCTAGTTGTCGAACACTAAGCATTGCAAGTCTGTTTTATTGAACAGTCATACCATCGTAAGTAAAATCACTGAATATTCATAGTTGGCCAACATAGTGGATATCCAATAATGCTGTGAAGTAAAATTAAACACATCTTCTTAAGTGCACATTGTATGACATAAACTAAAATATCTTTTATAAATTTGTCCTTTTCCCTACTGTAGTGCAGCAGTCCACATTGGGATGTGAGGGGGCAGAGCCCACGACCTGGGTGGGTTACAGTAGTTATATAGCAGGTTTCTATATGGGACAATAATATGGCAAATGTTTATTAATAATATCAGCATGTTTAGTGTCACATTTACATGTATTACATGCTAATTCCTTGTTGTTGGCCAACTATACATATTTAGGGGGTGGTGGTGGGTGCAGCCCTCCACATTGGGGGTGAGGGGGCAGAGCCCCCATCCTGGGTGGGTTACAGTAGTTATATAGCAGGTTTCTATACTGGACAATAATATGGCAAATGTTTATTAATAATATAAGTATGTTTAGTGTCACATTTACATGTATTACATGCTATTTCCTTGTTGTTGGTCAACTATATATATTTAGGAGGGTTGTGGTGGGTTGTAACCCACCCAGGCTGGGGGCTCTGCCTCTACACCCCCCAATGTGGAGGGCTGCCCTCCACATTGGGGGATGTGGGAGCAGAGCCCCAAACCTGGGTGGGTTACAGTAGTTATATAGCAGGTTTCAATACGGGAAAATAATATGGCAAATGTTTATTAATAATATAAGCACGTTTAGTGTCACATTTACATGTATTACAAGCTATTTCCTTGTTGGTGGCCAACTATATATATTTAGGGGAATTGTGGTGGGCACAGCTTTCCACATTGGGGAGTGTGGGGGTAGAACCCCCAACCTGGGTGGGTTACAGTAGTTATATAGCAGGTTTCAATACGGGACAATAATATGGCAAATGTTTATTAATAATATAAGCACGTTTAGTGTCACATTTACATGTATTACATGCTATTTCCTTGTTGGTGGCCAACTATATATATTTAGGGGGGGTTGTGGTGGGCGCAGCCTTCCACATTGGGGAGTGTGGGGGTAGAACCCCCAACCTGGGTGGGTTACAGTAGTTATATAGCAGGTTTCAATATGGGACAATAATATGGCAAATGTTTATTAATAATATAAGCACGTTTAGTGTCACATTTACATGTATTACATGTTATTTCCTTGTTGCTGGCCAACTAGATATATATATATATATATATATATATATATATATATATATATATATATATATATATATATATATATTTAGGGGGGTTGTGGTGGGCGCAGCCTTCCACATTGGGGAGTGTGGAGGTAGAGCCCCATAGCAGGTTTCTATATGGGACAATAATATGGCAAATATTTATTAATAATATAAGCATGTTTATTGTCACATTTCCATGTATTACATGCTATTTCATTGTTGTTGGCCAACTATATATATTTAGGAGGGTTGTGGTGGGCGTAGCCCTCCACATTGGGGGGTGTGGCGGCAGATCCCCCAACTTGGGTGGGTTACAGTTGTTATATAGGAGGTATCTCTCCATCTCTCCATTCCGCAGTCTATCTGTATCCAATATGCTATCATTTGCTCTGCCTCATCTCAAACTGATCTTCATTCTCACACACAAAAAGCCTTCTCTACTATAGAAAAATGGTTCTCTAACCACTGTCTTCTCCTTAACCCTAAAAAAACTAAATTGCTGCTCTTCAACCCATCTCACCTATCACCCCCTCTCCATTTCACACTTACATCTGAAGATGGTACCGTTATCACTCCAGACCCCACTACCAAACTGCTAGGAATTACTATTGACAATCAACTTAAGTTTGACTCATATAAATTCTACAATTAAATCTACTAATAAAAAACCTGGATCCCTCTACCGCATGAAACCCTTCCTGACACCAACAACTAGAATCACTATAGCCAGAACTCACTTAATCTCTACCCTGTTATATGCTTCCCCCATATACACAAACCTTTCCAAACATAATCTTAACAATCTGACTAGATCATACAGTATTATTGCAAGATTTGCCACCAACTCTCCTTTTAGGACCCACCACTGTCAGAATCTAAAACAGCTAGGCTGGCTTGAATTACCACTACTATTACAATTTAATCAACTCACAATTGCCCACAAAGCCCTTTACCAACCTAGTAACACCCCAATTCTCTCGACCCTTATAAGACCTTATAATAACCTGAAGAATCTGCGCTCTGCCAGCAAAATGTTGATTCACACTTCCTTCTCAAATAACTTAGCAGGCAAATCTTTATTTTCAAACACAGTGGGTAAAATATGGAATCAACTACCAAACGATCTGACCACCCTCACCTCTCTCCCAATATTTAAAACCAAACTAAAACTCTTTCTCTCTAATCACTGGTTATGCTCTTGTAATAACCCAGACTAACTATCTTTTCTTTTCTTTCCTTTCTACAAACTATCTGACACTAACATAATTTTATTCTCTACCATATCTCTCCACTTCTTATCATTTCATTACTACTACCCCTTCATCTAGTCTTTGCACTCTCTTCACTAGTTATCTATAATCCTATTAACCTTATGCTTCTGTCTCATTCCTATTTTTGTTAACTCAGAACTATTACTCTATACTAATGTCACTGCCTAACTAAGTTTTTTTTATATTGTCTCAATATGTTGTTTTTGAAATGTCTAGTGCTTCTATTGTAATGTCTAAATGCTATGCAATGTTTTTGTATATTGTTATTATACTGTATAACTGGAGCTTTTCTCCCCGGGCCTCCACTGAAAATGGACATGTATCCATTTGGACAAACCCGGTAAACAAAGGTAAAATAAAAATAAAATAAAATAAAAATAAAATCTATAACAGACAATATTATGGCAAATGTTTATTAATCATATCAGCACATTTTGTGTCACATTTACATGTATTGCATGGTAGTTCCTTGTTGTTGGCCAACGATATATATTTAGGTGGACTGTGGTGGGAGCAGCCCTCCATAATTGGGGGGTGTGGGGGCAGAGACCACAACCTGAGTGGGTTACAGTAGTTATATAGCAGGTTTCTATACAGGAAAATAATATTGCAAATATTTATTAATAATATCAGCACGTTTAGTGTCACATTTACATGTATTACATAATATTTCCTTCTTGTTGGCCAACTATATATATTAAGGGGGATTGTGGTGGGTGCAGCCCTCCATATTGGGCTGTGTGGCGGCAGAGCCCACAACCTGGATGGGTTACAGTAGTTATATAGCAGTTTTTTCTATACGGGACAATAATAAGTCCCCCTGTATAAAACCCGCTTTAGTGCGTTTTTTGCACTTGTTACTACTTAGCCAAGCTCCTTGTGGTCCTGCAGAGTGGTGCTAGCAGCAGAGAGGCTAAAAGAGCGACTGCTAACCTGATAAAAGTGTTTTTTTCCTGCTACTACCTGGGTGACTGTCCGATCTAGCTAAACTGCAAGTATTTCTGCATTCTTGAACTGTTTTAAACTGTTTAAAGTTGTTTTTGCACCTGCACTTTTAAAGTTTGTCCTGTTTGTTGCATTTACCTGTTGAGGCTACACACTCAAGTGTGCTAGCCTGTGTTACATATTTATTGCATTTTCCTGCTGTTTGTTGCAAAAAAAAAAAATATCCTTGTTTCCCGCCTTTCCTGACCTAGAGTAGTCCAAATACAGGCTTTGCTGTATTCTGGACTTTTGGAAAGTTCCTGTGTTGCCCATTTCCTTTCTTGGATAAAGGGAGGCTTCTCTGTTCACCAGTGGCAGTGGGGAGCTTAGAGCAGCCTATCTATCCCTGGAGGAGTGTTCCCAGCACAAGAATCTGGTAGTCTATTGGCCGTTTTGGGCCAATTTCTAGCTCTTTTAAGTCCCCCTGTATAAAACCCACTTTGGAGTGTTTTGTTTTGCTTGTTTCTACTCAGCCAAGCTCCTCGTGGTCCTGCAGAGTGGTCCCAGCAGCAGAGAGGGCAAAAGAGTGACTGCTAACCTGATAAAAGTGTTTTTTTCCTGATACTATCTGGGCGACTGTCCGATCTAGCTAACCTGCAAGTATTTCTGCTTCTTGAACTGTTTTAAACTGTTTAAAGTTGTTTTTGCACCTGCACTTTTAAAGTTTGTCCTGTTTGTTGCATTTACCTGTTGAGGCTACACACTCAAGTGTGCTAGCCTGTGTTACATATTTATTGCATTTTCCTGCTGTTTGTTTCAAAAAAGAAAAAAAATTATCCTTGTTTCCCATCTTTCCTGATCTAGAGTAGTCCAAATACAGGCTTTGCTGTATTCTGGACTTTTGGAAAGCTCCTGTGTTGCCCATTTCCTTTCTTGGATAAAGGGAGGCTTCTTTGTTCACCAGTGGCAGTGGGGAGCTTAGAGCAGCCTATTTATCCCTGGAGGAGTGTTCCCAGCACAAGAATCTGGTAGTCTATTGGTTGTTTTGGGAAACTTTCTAGCTCTTTCAAGTCCCCCTGTATAAAACCCGCTTTGGTGCGGTTTTTGTGCTTGTTACTACTCAGCCAAGCTCCTCGTGGTCCTGCAGAGTAGTGCTAGCAGCAGAGAGGCTAAAAGAGTGACTGCTAACCTGATAAAAGTGTTTTTTTTTTTTTTTGCTGCTACTACCTGGGCGACTGTCCAATCTAGCTAAACTGCAAGTATTTCTGCTTCTTGAACCATTTTTTAAACTGTTTAAAGTTGTTTTTGCACCTGCACTTTTAAAGTTTGCCCTGTTTGTTGCATTTACCTGTTGAGGCTACACACTCAAGTGCGCTAGCCTGTGTTACATATTTATTGCATTTTCCTGCTGTTTGTTGCAAAAAAGAAAAAAATATATCCTTGTTTCCCATCTTTCCTGACCTAGAGTAGTCCAAATACAGGCTTTGCTGTATTCTAGACTTTTGGAAAGTTCCTGTTTTGCCCATTTCCTTTCTTGGATAAAGGGAGGCTTCTTTGTTCACCAGTGGCAGTGGGGAGCTTAGAGCAGCCTATCTATCCCTGGAGGAGTGTTCCCAGCACAAGAATCTGGTAGTCTATTGGCCGTTTTGGGCCGATTACTAGCTCTTTCAAGTCCCCCTGTATAAAACCCGCTTTAGAGCGGCTTTGCGCGATTTTGCGCATAGTGCAGCATCGGACAACGCCGCTTAATTGGGTTTAAACCATTCTCGGCTCCACAAAGTCTGCTCTTCACTTTTTCCCTTAGAACTGATCTAGTTCTCATAATAAATACCCTATTCCTACTCTAAAACCTGGCACTTGCTCACTAAAGCAATTATATAAGTCAGCACTAAAATATTAAAAGCACTACACCCTCACAAACTCCTCTTGAGTACCTTGTTCCCCATTGGCCCTTTTTTTCAATTATAAAGGAATTCCCAATACTATTCTAGCATGTCCAAAGGTCAGTTGTCAATCTCCTCTCTGGTCCAGCTGGTGAATCTGGGAATCTTGAGGCAATGTTACAACTGTTACAATGTGCACAGACAACCCTCTCCTCCTCCCAACAAATTTCAACACATGTGAGAGATGCAACCATATAGCCAAACTGGAGGCTAAGCTCTCTCAACTCAGTACTGGCATAACCAGTCAGGAGGAGAAGGAAACCACACTCACTACAATTCCAGTCTCACATAGACCTACCACAACAGCAAACCAAACACATAAACACACAAAAACATACTCGGAGGCTCTAAATAAAAATCTGCCTAAGCAGCAGAGACCTCCAAAGCAGACACCCAAGCAATCACTACCCCAAAACAAAACACGTGCAACACATAGCCCCCAAAGCCAGTGTGCTGAACAGTCACAGCCCTTAAGGCTAAATAACACACCTGATACACTTGTAATAGGTGACTCTATCATCAGGCACACTGATGTCCCTCTCACCAGGCTGAACAAGGAGAAGGTCACGGTGAGCTGCCTGTCAGGTGCTAGGATCCGCCACATAGCACAAGCACTCAGGTCACTCCAAGGCAAGTACAAATATGACTCAGTCATTGTCCATGCTGGTGTGAATGACCTGAGACGTACCTCCCTGGACTACATGAAAAGAGACATAGAGGAGCTCTCTGAGCATGTAGCCCAGGCCAGTATGACCCTGACCTTGAGTAGCATCTTACCCTCACCAAGAATGATGCCACAATATGAAGACAAGATGATCAATTTCAACAATTGGCTTAAGTATTGGTATCATTCAAAGGGGATCCAATGCCTGTCAGCCTGTGATGACATGCTCGACAAGCCACGATGCTTCGCTAGGGATGGCTTGCACCTGTCACCCCTGGGCTTTCAGATAGTGGCAAAGGCTCTTGCCACCCCCATAGTGCCTTTTTTAGGCAAGGCTCAAAAGACAAACCCACCTCCACAGGTATCACAAGGGATAAGAAACTAAGAGTAATGCTACTCAATGCCAGAAGTCTAAACCTCAAGATGCACGCACTCGAAACTCTCCTTAGCATGGAGAACATCGATATCTGTGCAGTAACAGAAACCTGGTTCAAGGCTCCCGAGAGTACCTCAGCACTACTAGGTTATACCTCATACCATGTTTTTCGGCCCCAAAACTTGGACCAAACCACAAAAGGAGGGGGAGTATCAATATTCGTCAAAGATACCCACACCTCCAGGTTGGTGGCACAGCACGAAGCATCAGAGACTCTCCATGTGCAACTAACAGTGGGTAAAACTGCCTTCCAGTTTATAGCCTGCTACAGACCACCCTCCCAAACCCAGGAACCCCACTCAGCCTTCCTGAGAACACTGAAAAATATGAAGGTCTCTCCAAACACCATTATATTGGGTGACTTCAACTACCCAAACATAGACTGGGAGCATTACTCTAGCTCCAACACCCTAGCCCAAAGTTTCCTAGAATTTATAAACTCAAATGCTATGGAACAACTTGTTACCACTCCCACAAGAGGGGAAAACATACTGGACCTGATCATCACCAACATGGGGACTCTATGCTCCAGACCAGAAATGTATCCCTCACTGGTAAGATCAGACCATAAACTAATCTCACTAGATATTCACATCCCGACCCCAGCCCCTGCCCAGAAAACCACAGTGAAAAACTTCTCTAAAGCAAATTTCACACTCGTCAAAACCAAGGTGGAATCCTTCAAAGCCCCGGGCCTGTGGAAAATACGGCCCAGACCGCAGAATCCTTTATAAATGCATTCTATGAACACCTTCAGGAATGCATGGATCATGCAATCCCAAACAAAACCAAGACCCAATCCTCCAATGGCAGGCGTCCTATCTGGTGGACCCCAGCCATAAACAAACTATACAATAGAAGGAGGAAGCTACTACATGATAGAGCAAAATCCCAAAAAGGGAAGGCATCTCTGATCAGTATTAGCAAAAAACTATGGGTACTCATAAAATCGTCTAAGGCCAGCTTCACGAGAAAAATTGCACAGGACACTAAGGGTAATCACAAGGCTTTCTTTAGTTATGTTAGGAACCTGGGTGGGAATTCCCAGATATGCTTAGAATTAGTCCAAAATGACAAAAAATACACCGAACCCACAGGTATTGCCAACATCCTAGCTGGCAGGTTCAGCGCAAACTTCTCCCCCCCTTCCCCACCAAAAGGGCAAATATCTATCCCAGCAGAGTGCTGCCCCCCTGACATCTCAGATGCTCAGGTAAGAGCCGCCCTCTCCAAAGCAAAAAAACACAGCATCAATGGGACCAGACGGTGTCCCAGGTTTCGTCCTACATGAACTCCAAGAAGAACTAAACCCAAACATAAAACTACTGTTCAATCTCAGCCTTACTACAGGATATGTACCCAAAGAGTGGAGTACAGCAACAGTGGTCCCGCTCCACAAAGGTGGTGCCTCAACGGATCCTGGAAACTATCACCCCATAAGCCTGACTAGCTTGGTCTGCAAAGCTATGGAAAGGATCATCATGGACCTCATAAATAAAGATAATGGGGACCTACAGACACTGGATCCTACCCTGTTCGGCTTTGTTAAGGGCAGATCCTGCCTCTTAAACCTGGTTGATTTCTTTGAAACAGTCACCAAGGCCATTGACAAGGGAAAGGTGGTCCACACAGCCTACCTGGACCTCACAAAAGCCTTCGATACAATACCCCACTCGGGCATTATAGATAAGCTCACCAGCTTAAATATAAACCCCTATGTCACTAGATGGGTTGCAAACTGGCTCAAGGACAGAACCCACATGGTTAGAATTGCTGGAGCCATATCAGACTCCAGACCAGTTACAAGTGGCATCCCACAAGGCTCAGTCTTAGGACCTCTCTTGTTCAGTATATATTTCTCGGAGGTACAGGCCAACATGGAAGGACTGTGGCTGACTAAGTTTGCAGCTGACTGCAAACTGGGCACCATAATCGACTCTTCAGCCAACACAAACATCCTACAAAAGGGCCTCATAGAAACAGATAACTGGTGCCAGAGCCATGGCCTCAAGCTAAATGCCAAAAAGTGTATAGTCATCCCCTTTGGCAAAAAAAAAAGTGCCCACAAATTGCCACATAGGTGGTAATCCATTAAGTATGGAAGAAGTAATTAGGGACCTGGGGACCCAAGTTGATAGCAATCTCTCATTCGACAACCACGTGGCCAAAGTGGTTAGAAAAACATTTTATATAGCCCACCTAATCATGAAGGGATTCACATCTAGATCAGGGGAGGCCATCGTGCCTCTTTACTCATCCCTCATCAGGCCCATAATTGAGTACAATGCCCCTTTTGGGATGTACCTTACCAGACACCTGCAGCAACTGGAAAGACCCCAAAAGTACCTCACCAAGAGGATCAAAGGACTCAAACAGATGCCATATGCTGCCCGGTTAAAGAAACTCCAGCTCTACTCAGTGGCATACCGCCTGCTCAGAGGCGATCTGTGCCTGACGTATAAAGCCATATCCAACCCAGAATTAATGGACATGCTGCACCTCAGAAAATCCAAATCCCATCGAGCTACGCGCTCGAGAGACTTGAACCTCAGCACTGAAATAAATAGGACATGCTGGAGGGACAGAGTCATAACCCAGAGGCTCCCTTCACTCTGAAATACAATCCCAGTCCAGGTTAGGCAGAGTCCCTCATTGACTCTCTTCAAGAGGAATCTTGATGAGTGGATGGGAGATCGTAGGTTTACCCCGGGTATCACTTCTGTGTCACTGTTAGACAGAGGCACAGTATACTAACCTCGAAAAAGGGCATAGCAAAATTCATTTAAAATGGGTGGCAAAAGCCAAACACACTCTGGCTAGGCTTGTAAATGCCCTAGGGCAGATAGCCTAGTATGAACCTATGAACCTATATGGCAGATGTTTATTAATAATATCAGCATGTTTAGTGTCACACTTACATGTATTACATGCTATTTCCTTGTTGTTGGCCAACTTTATATATTTAGGGGGGTTGTGGTGGGCACAACCCTCCACATTGGAAGGTGTGGGGGTAGACCCTGCAACCTGGTTGGGTTTACAGTAGATACATTAGGTTTCTATATGGGGCAATAATATGGCAAATGTTTATTAATAATATCAGCACGTTTATTATCACAATTACATGTATTACATGCTGTTTCCTTGTTGATGGCCAACTATATATATTTACACGGGTTGTGGTGGGGGCAGCCATCCACATTGAAGGGTGTAGGGGCAGGGCCCCCAACTTAGGTGGGTTACAGTAGTTATATAGCAGGCATCTATAACAGACAATATTATGGCAACATTTTAATAATATCAGCACGTTTAGTGTCACATTTACATGTATTACATGCTACTTCCTTGTTGGCCAACTATATATATTTAGGGGGGTGTGCTGTGGTGGATGCAGCTCTCCACATTGGGGGGTGTGGGGGCAGACCCTACAACCTGGGTGGGTTACAGTAGTTACATAGCAGATTTCTATATGGGAACGATAATATGGCAAATGTTTATTAATAATATCAGCATGTTTAGTGTCACATTTACATGTATTACATGCTATTTCCTTGTTGCTGGCCAACTATATATATTTGGTGGGGTTGTGGTGCGTGCAGCCCTCCACAATGGGGGTGTGGTGGTAGAGCCCACAACCTGGGTGGATTACAATAGTTGTATAGCAGGTTTCTACACGGGACAATAATATAGCAAATGTTTATTAATAATATCAGCACATTTAGTGTCACATTTGCATGTATTACATGCTATTTCCTTGTTGTTGGCCAACTATATACATTTAGGGGGGTTGTTGTGGGAGAGGCCCTCCACATTGGGAGGTGTGGGGACAGAGCCCACAACCTGAGTGGGTTACAGTGGTTATATAGCAGGTTTCTATACGGGACACTAATATGGCAAATGTTTATTAATAACATCAGCATATTTAGTGTCACATTTACATTTATTACATGCTATTTCCATGTTGTTGGCCAACTATATATATTTAGGGGGGTTGTAGTGGGTGCAGCCCTCCACATTGTTTGTTGTGGGTGCAGAGCCTGTAACCTGAGTTGGATATAGTAGTTATATAGCAGGTTTCTATATGGGACAATAATATGGTACATGTTTACTAATTATTTCAGCACGTTTAGTGTCACATTTGCATGTATTACATGCTGTTTCCTTGTTGTTGGCCAACTATACATATTTAGGGGCGTTATCGTGGGTGCAACCCTCCACATTGGGGTGTGTGGGGGCAGAGACTGCAACCTGGGTGGGTAACATTAGTTATATAGCAGGTTTCTATATGGGACAATAATATGGCAAATGTTTATTAATAATATAAGCACGTTTAGTGTCACATTTACATGTTTTACATGCTATTTTCTTCTTGGTGGCCAACTATATATATTTAGGGGTTTTGTGCTGGGAGCAGACTTCCTCATTGAGGGGTGTGGGGGCAGAGCCCCCAACTTGGGTGGGTTGCAGTAGTAGTTATATAGCAGGTTTTTATACAGGACAATAATATGGCAAATGTTTATTAATAATATCAGCACTTTTAGTGTCACATTTACATGTATTACATGCTGTTTCCTTGCTGTTGGCCAACTATATATATTTAGGGGGGGTTTGTTGGGTGCAGCCCTCAACATTTGGGGATGTGGGGGCAGAGCCAGCAACCTGGGTGGGTTGCAGTAGTTATATAGCAGGTTTCTATACTAGACAATAATATGGCAAATGTTTACTAATAATATCAGCACGTTTAGTGTCACATTTACATGTATTACATGTTATTTCCTTGCTGTTGGCCAACTATATATATTTAGGGGGGTTTTGGTTGGCCCAGCACTCCACATTGTGGGGTGTGGGGGCAGAGCTCGCAACCTGGGTGGGTTACAGTAGTTATATAGCAGGTTTCTATACAGGACAATAATATCGCAAATGTTTATTAATAATATCAGTACGTTTAGTGTCGCATTTACATGTATTACATCCTATTTCCTTGTTGTTGGCCAACTATATATATATATATATATATATATATATATATATATATTTAAGAGGGTTGTGGTGGGCGCAGCCCTCCACATTGGGGAGTGTGGGGGCAGATCCCACAACCTGGGTGCATTACAGTAGTTATATAGCAGGTTTCTGTATGGGATAATAATATGGCAGATGTTTATTAATAATATCAGCACGTTTAGTGTCACATTTTTCATGTATTACATGCTATTTCCTTGTTGTTGGCCAACTGTTAGTGGGTTGTGGTGGGTGCAGGCCTGTACATTGGGGGCTATGGAGACAGACAGTAGTTATATAGCAGGTTTCTATATGGGACAATAATATGGCAAACGTTTATTAATAATATCAGGATGTTTAGTGTCACATTTACATGTATTACATGCTATTTCCTTGTTGTTGGCCAACTATGACAGTGCATTGATGTTATTTATGTTGATATGACTGTTCGATAAATGGCACGTTCAATGTTAAGTGTTCGACAAGTTGCCATTCGCTAAAGATTTTGTTTGATGGGTAAACATACACCCGATTGGAGTAGTGTAAGAAATGCAAGGTAGTATAGAAGTAGCATCTATGCATTTTATCCATATGCAGGTTAACAGAGTTTACCTATGTGTATAGACAGCCTAGTTTTTATTGTGCTTTTTGACAAATTTTGTATAACTCAGATTTACTGCAGTTATCAGTTAGGATGCCAAGCAGTGTAGCATAGGGGAATACTGTTACCAGAGATACCATTTAAAGGAGCTGAGATTAAAGTGTGCATGCATGTGCATATGTATGTTTTTAATATACTATAGTGGACACTTGTGGACCAAAGAAAGAGGAGTCAGTGCAGTGACTTGTTGCAGCAGTTGGGATAATGTCCTTAGCTGACATCCGCCAGTAACGGTAATCTTCACAGTCATTGTAGTCCTGTTTTGAAGAGAGAAGGTCAAAACCCCACTATTCATCAATGCACAGAGCAGTATGGGTGTGTGGGTCTGTCTGCTGGTCACAATGTAAAGGACAACCACTTTGTAGCTGTTGACTGAGATCAAACTTCTGGGCAAGCAGTGGACCTGGTTGGTGGTCTCCTGCGGAAAAGCTGCTAGGGTGGGTGTCATGAGCTAACATCCATCATGAGCTTTGGTATATCAGGGGTGGGAAAAGCTTATGGCCTTTATAAGTATGGTGTGAATGTTATACATACTGTAATGGACAGTTACAGAGGAAAACAGCTTTGTTTGATCCCCTAGCAATGTCATTATTGCCTTGTGAAGACATACACATTGTCCTTTGTTTGCCAGTACATTGTCTGCATGTACTGTTGCTTGGTGAATGGTATGTGTATGTTTTCTGCTACAATTGCTGGTATTCATGTGTGTCACTAGGTATGTACGTCTGTCTGATTTGGGTGTTTTTTTTTATATACAGAGAATTGAGAACTAGGATGTTGTATAACTTACAAGCATACCTCTCAACTATCCCTGAATTTCAGGAATGTCCTTGATCTTGGCTCATACCTTTGCACTGACCAACTAAAATCTGTGATACTTGATGAAAAAAGTGGATTACCATCAGCAAGCAATTACCTTAATTACTGTTACAGACTTGTTTTACTTCAGAAAATGCATGTTAATTCACATCCTTTTATTTTGTCAGCTTCCTAAATCAGTAGTGCTAATAGTTAAAATGTGGCCTTAATTTGGGCCATTTCTTTGTGAAAAGTGTTGGATATTCCCAATTCTGATGCCAAGAGGTTGAGAGCTATAGTTAGGATTATCATTGTCTTCAACATACTGACCAGATTCTTGGTCAATCCGTCTGCATTGTTTGTATTTAGTGGTTTTGGCTACCTTACCTTCCTCAATGGCACCTACCAATACATCATCTGGGTAATCTCTTTAACAGACCTTATTGGCTGTTATTGTGCTTTCTTCTTCAAAAAATGATCATCGGTGAGATGATTATCTCAAAAACTCTGTATTGACAATATTTTGTTTAGCTCAGGTATGCATTACTGTGTTCCATTTTCTTATAAATTTTAGTGAGAAGGGTACTTTGAGTTTTATAAGCGAATAAACCATAAAAGTTAATAAACTGAATATAAGTAAAGTTGAAATACTCGTATATCTACCAGAAATTAATAGTCTGAGCTCATAGTTGTAGCATAGAATATAAGGATCACTACCATTTCACAAACAATACTAATTTGAGCCAATCCACTCCACAGTATCATTTGCAAAAATGAGCAATATTTACAAATGGAGCTGCACAATGTCACACAACAGTTTGAAGAATCTGGAAAATGACAACCCTACATATGACACATTTAAGCAATAACACCTTGCACAACAATTAGTAGTGCCAGTTGAGGAGATAAACATAAAACCATATAGGAAACCAGGGTGCCAAAGAAAATTAATAAGTGAAGTGAAAGGAATCCTTAACCTTGGCTATATTGAGGAGTTGCACAGGGAATGAAGTAGTCAGGGTGCGGTGGTTTCCAAAATGGATGTCTTTGTATAACAAACATTGCTGGTTTCGAAGGCTGCTGTCTGCTGCTTTTAATATCACACATTGGTAGATTGCAGTGGGCATTTGTGGCCCACCTATTATGTCAAAGTCCTTGGACTGTACTTGTCACTGTCAACATAAAGGAGCCACCTGTTTCAGTATGTTTCCCCAGTGTGAGAATCTTGTGGTATAGTCTGAGAAATGCGTTCACTTTGTCAAATACACCTATGTGTGCATGTATTTGTCAGGATAAAAACTGTGCAAGAATTACTGTAGACCATGACTGCCCCAGCTGAAGGGATGCTAGTACTGTCCAAATCAATGGTTATGCCAAGGACAGTTCCACCATTAAAACAACTAGAATGGGAGGACCTAGTGACACTTCATGCCACCTTCAAGCAATATGCCCATCATAGGACGGGACCATGCCAACTGGTCAAGGATCCTTTCTGCCCATCTGACCAGAGAACCAGTGAAATCCTTACAGAGATGGAATGGATTGAGTAACCAGACTTAGGAGGCTAAAAAAGCATTACTTGTCAGAGCTGGTGTTACTTAGAGAGACAAGCTCCAAAGTTTATAGCTGGAATTTTTCTCATAACAAAATGTTGAGATCAAAATTGTGTCCTAAATATCAAGTGCAAAGGCTTTTTACCACTTTTGCAGTATTTTTACTCTCATAATATAAAGTGAGCATTCTGATACAAAAATACATAGTTTTTTTTTTTACTTTAGTTACAAGAGTGGAGATATATTTAAGTTTAAAAAAAGGTGTGTTTATATTTAGTATATGCTAAATAGCTGTCCAATTACATCCTGATTCTGTTGTGGGCCATTTTAAGCCTAGAAAAATTAACCCATAGGAGAATAAAACCCAGCACCTTGCGTTTGCAAGGCAAATATCTTAGCATTATGCCAGCCTCCCTCTGGTGGTTTATCTTGCATCTTGTGATATCATGTGGCAAACAATGTTTAGGTGAATACCTTAAGGTATTGAGTTGGAGTGGGAGTGTCACTATGCCAGGAACAGGTGCTGAATTTCTGCACTGCTCTGTGTTATTCAATCTCATTATCTATATATATATATATCAGAGGTCTCACTGAGGCAGCTCACGTCAGCCAATGCTCTCCGGAAAAACAGCTCCACCTGCAAGTTTAGACTAGAGATTGCTGGGAGGGACTCAGCTCTGACATAGCTTTGGCAGCATGGCCATGAAACTGTCAAGCAAATGTGCTCTACCTATAGGTTGCTATGGCCATCATATCTGCATTCTCCCTGTCCAAGACGAGGACAGCGTTTGAATGGAATCTTTCTCACCAGCATTAAACCAATATGTAACGCATAAAACATGTACTTTACTGTAAACAATCATTGTGATGGATCACGTGTCCCTAGTTTTCTTCCTAAGAGTAAACCAAAATACAGGACTATTAAACAGAAGAAAGAGTTTTGTGCATCAGTTCCAGGAATTAAGGGAACAAGAAAAAACTGAATAAGGTAAAGATAGCAACTAACACTATATAATCGTGGTACAAGGTGCCCTTTCTAAGTGAAAAGTTATGCGCTGAGACCCTGAGACCTTTTAATTCATGACAGGCTGACCCTGAGCAGCCTACATAGCTGACTGATCTTAAGGTGATAAACTGGTCAATTTTAAAACAGGCTCAATGGGACTATGCTTCTTCGAGCAAAGCAAGGAAAAAAGAACTAGAGCTGCAGGGAAAGAAACTGAGCTAAGAAGTTCATATTTCCTGCATAAACTTGAAGTTACAAAGTGACTTGTAAAAAATAAATAAGGATTAAATAGTGCATTAAGTAAGCCTAATTAAGCCTCTGAGAAGTTAAATGTTGAGTGAAAATATAGACGTACTAGGGAGCCAACTAGGAATAGATACATCTAAGGCAAGGATTTTACCAAGGTTTTACTGGCCACAGCAGAGCAAGAATTGGAAAACAACTATGTTGAATGCCATAAGGTAGTCCTCACCCTGGTTTTAAAAAGCCTGTGATTCTAATATCTATCCCAGAAGAGGTACCATTTAATCATATTTAATAAATTGCTGAGCTATTGGCAAAATCCAGCAATGGGTTTCATCATATTTTAGCTACTTTGGACTCTGCAACTAAGTACCAAAATGTTATCCTGCTACTTAAAGCTAATTTATTTAGTTATTTACATTTGTTTACTGGGAAATTCCAACTGGACACAGGTCCTTTTTCAGCAGAGGCCCAGGGAGAAAAGCTCCACAGAACAATAAATGAGCAGCAGTGTACATGAAGAACAGTTGAGTATACATACAATAGCAAATAATGCATACTTCAGCAAACATTAGTTATACATACAATATGGAACTTAGTAATGAACAGATATACCAATATCTAGCTAAAGGCTTGGAATAAAGGTAGGATGTATAGACAGATAGTACTAAGCTCAAATGGATACTGTTCTAAACTCATATACCTAAATCTTATATACAAATATTGCAATAAACTCTGATATAAAGCAGATGCTCCACACAAAGGTGGAACAAGCTAGAAGGCTAATGGGAAGGAAGGGAGAGATAGCGGAGGAAGAGAGGAGACTGAGTGAGTAGTACATGTGGTAGGGAGAGGAAGCTAGTGAGAGGAGACTGAGTGAGCAGTACACGTGGTAGGGAGAGGAAGCTAGTGAGAGGAGACTGAGTGAGTAGTACACGTGGTGGTGAGAGGAAGCTAGTGAGAGGAGACTGAGTGAGTAGTATACGTGGTGGTGAGAGGAAGCTAGTGAGAGGAGACTGAGTGAGTAGTATACGTGGTAGGGAGAGGAAGCTAGTGAGAGGAGACTGAGTGAGCAGTATACGTGGTAGGGAGAGGAAGCTAGTGAGAGGAGACTGAGTGAGTAGTACACGTGGTGGTGAGAGGAAGCTAGTGAGAGGAGATTGAGTGAGTAGTACACGTGGTAGGGAGAGGAAGCTAGTGAGAGGAGTCTGAGTGAGTAGTATACGTGGTGGTGAGAGGAAGCTAGTGAGAGGAGACTGAGTGAGTAGTATACGTGGTGGTGAGAGGAAGCTAGTGAGAGGAGATTGAGTGAGTAGTACACGTGGTAGGGAGAGGAAGCTAGTGAGAGGAGACTGAGTGAGTAGTATACTTGGTGGTGAGAGGAAGCTAGTGAGAGGAGACTGAGTGAGTAGTATACGTGGTAGTGAGAGGATGCTAGTGAGAGGAGATTGAGTGAGTAGTACATGTGGTGGTGAGAGGAAGCTAGTGAGAGGAGACTGAGTGAGTAGTATAAGTGGTGGTGAGAGGAAGCTGGGTGTAAGTCAGTTGGATACGTATTTGGAGTTGAGATGAAGTGAGGTAGTTTAGCATGTTATAACAGGTCTGAGAGATTGAGTGAGGAAGGAAAGGTAGGGTAAAGCGTGAGCCAGAGCCTGCAGAGGAAGGAATGCAATGGTCAGGTGGTGTGAGGCAGGGTGGCTAGGGGAGGGGAGAGGAAAGGGAGGTAAAAAGGAGGGTTACTAGTCAGGATTGGTGCATGTGCATAACCAGATTGCAAGAAGGTAGTGTGGTTATTGGGGGGGAGATTGTTCCATAATCTGGATATGACGCAGGAGAACAGTGCTTCTCCCGCTGAGTTCTTGGGTTTGGTCACTAGAAGTAGATTTTTGCTGCTGGAGCATAGTGGTCTAGTGGAGCAGTAGGGCTGGAAAAGGTTTGAAGGGATGGGAATTTGAGGATGGTTTACTAACTTGTGGGCGAGAGAGTTGATTCAGGTGAAGAAGTTGAGGGAGTTCAAGCCAGTCAAATTCTGTAAGTGAGATACAGTGCTGGCTGCGATAAGATGCACCAGTGGCAAACTTAGCAATTTTATTGTAGCAAGCCTTCTAAGGTAAGTAAGTATAGGAAAGGTGTAGAGTAAAGTAGAGATTAGGTGGGAATTGGCAGCAGAAATTCTGCCTGTCTTGGTGAGGAATTGTTTGTTTCTGTACAATGCACCTAGTTTTTTGTCAACTTTTTTTATGGTAAGAGAAATGTGAGTGTCAAATCTGAGATTATCAGTCAAGTAGTTTGGTGTGTTCTGTTGGGGAAATGACAGTATTCTTTGGCTAGAATACTAAAGTGGGGAATAAGTGGGTTAGATTTAGTGTGTTGGAAGATAAGGAGTTTAGTCTTGCTTGGGTTGAGTAATAACTGGGCATTAGATAGCCAGCTTTCTACAGATAAAAAGGCTTCCTGTGTGATTTTGTGAAGTTGGTATAGTTGGGTGGAGTCATCTGCATACTGTATAAGAAAAGCATGCTTGGTGGTTGTGAATAGATCATTGGTGAAGAGGGAGAATAGTAGGAGGACAAGGATGGAGCCTTGGGGAACACTGAGTGTTACAGGAAGTCGAGGAGATAGGTCATTATGCCATGATTTGGAAAATAAAGAAATAATCCCAACAATGACCTGGAACACACCAGCTCCCAACAACAGCCTGGGACACACCAGCCCAGGACACTCTGGCTTTTTGTTGGCAAGTTTTTTGTTCCTGTTGGGAATCTGTTTTTGCTGCATTATGCTATGAGTGTTGGCGCCCAGTTAGCTGTGAAACCAATCAGTAGCTGATTGGGAAAATGATAGGTTAGTGAGAACAGAGATTAGTAGTTTGTGTGAGACCATGTCAAAAGCCTTGGATGGATCCAGAAAAATAGCAAAGGAGAATAGGCCATTATATTTATGATGAAGGACAGCGTTAGTGAAAGAGACCAAGGCAGTAGTAGTGCTGTGGTATGGCCTGAAGCCATGCTGGGTGCTGGAGAGGAAGTTATTAGTTAAGAGGCAGTCTAAGACTTGGGAATGGATGCATTTCTCAAGTATCCTGGAAAGTGGAGAAATGATGGCTATGGGGAGGTAATGGGAAAGTTCAGTGGAGGAGCCACCTTTATAGAGGGAAATGATGTGGGATATTTTCCAAAATGTGGAGACATAGCTTTCTAAGGACCAATTAATTAAGAAAGAAACTGGATAAGCTAAGGCTTCTGCTGCTATTTTTAAGTATTCAGAGGGGAGATGGTCAGCTGCAAATTTTGTAGGCTTAAGTTTCAATAGAAGTTTTTTTTTTATATAAGAGGTAGGTACTGATGATAAATAAATGACTGTGGGCAGAGTATTTGGTTTTGATGTAGGGAGGGTGGGTAGAGGGTTATGTTGTTTAGTCAAAGACAGAATAGTTTCTGTAAACTGTTTACTGAATGAGTCAGCAATACTGCTGCAGGAAGGGGGATGTGGTAGGTGGGGGGGGGGTGCCTACTTTACCTGGGTGGAGAATGTAGTTTATTGTGAACCAGAACTGCTTAGGGTTGTGATGGGAGGAATTTAGGGAAAACTGATAATATTGTGTTTTATACTCTTTTATTTGCTTTTTGACCTTGTTGCAACTCTAGGAATGACTGTCTAGTGAAGGGGGGTTGTTAAGCGCCAGTGCTCTCAGGCCTTATCTCTGATTTTCATTAGTGCCTTGGTGCTTTTTTGTAGCCAAGGGGAGTACTGTGTTCTGACTCTGGCATTTCTTATGGGGGCATGTGTGTTTAGGATGTTTAGGAAGGTGCTATTAATGAAGTGGATGGCTTCATCCAGATTGAGGTACTTTAGTGGTGTCCAATCACATTTCTGAAGGGATGAGATAAAGGAGAGAGGGTTAACATTTATCCTATTTCAGATTTGCCTAGAGATGATAGGCTTAGCAAAATTTAAGTGGTGTCTCAGAAGGAATGTTGGTGTGTGATCACTGAGGCTGTCTGGTAGACAGCCAGCTAAGTATGAATGAGGGTCTTTATTTATCCAGTCGAGAGTAGTATGTTTGTTAGAGTTTTTATTTATCCGGGTAGGTGACTGTATTAGTTGGGAAAAACCATGAAGGTTTAGGTGGTGGGCTGGGTGACCGTTACTACAAGACAGCCAGTTAATATTAAAATCACCTAGGATTATGGTTTCCTGGGGTAGGGAATGGTTAGCCCACTTCAGGAGGTTTTCCAGGGGTGGAACGTTTTGGCCAGACCAGGATGCTAAATCTATAGCCAAGCTTTCATTTTTCCCTACGTAGAGACACATAATGAAATATTCACTAATCAGGGGACTCCATATATGTTCATAATAATAATACACTATGACTGTGCTTTTATAAACCTCAGTGTACCATGCCCAGCTGGATAGATTAGTAGAGAATTTTAACCAAGCATTAAAGTCCATGCTGAAAAAAAAGTTAGTGATGGCAATAGCAGAAGGTGGGACCAGTTAAGAATGTACATCTGGACTGCCATTAGAGAAGGGCCACAAATTTTGACATTGTTATTAAAGGGAAGGTACGCTTATGGATTGTTAGATATTGCAATAGAAATTTGGGCAGAAGAGAAACCCCCCTGTTGTAAAACACTATGCCCATAATCCAGGAAGAGGCAGATGGAAAGAGTCCATGCTATAAAACAAGAAATATCTAATATAAACTCACGCACCAGGGAATTTGAGGTGGGAGACCAAGAATTAGCTTTTGTCCTCTCAGCAGAAACAATTGTGGCTAAATAGAATGGGTCCATTTGAGCTAACAGGAACACTAAATGAAGTAAGCTAGAGGTAGACAAGTAACAGAAAACATGAGTAGAGGTGCACAACTTTTTGAAATGACAGTGATCAGAATGCTTGCCTGGACTGATTGTGCACCATCAGACTGTGTGTGTGTGTGTGTGTGTGTGTGTGTGTGTGTGTGTGTGTGTGTGTGTGTGTGTGTGTGTGTGTGTGTGTGTGTGTGTGTGTGTGTGTGTGTGTGTGTGTGTGTGTGTGTGTGTGTGTGTGTGTGTGTGTGTGTGTGTGTGTGTGTGTGTGTGTGTGTGTGTGTGTGTGTGTGTCTGTGTGTCTGTGTGTGTGTGTGTGTGTGTGTGTGTGTGTGTGTGTGTGTGTGTGTGTGTGTGTGTGTGTGTGTGTGTATATTTATATATGGGTGCCATTGAGGTGGTGAAATGTGCAATCATTGTGTTGAGGAAGCTGCTCAGCTGAATGAAAATCAACTGTTCTAATATTGCTGGCTTTGCTTCAGTGAGAGATCACGTACAGTGGGGATTGGAGAGTTTGACCTTTCCCCAATGTAGAACAATCTTGGGGTTTGAAAATATAATCAACTTCTGGTAGTGGTACCAGGGGGATTGGCCCTGCAAAAGACTATTTTTTTTTTTTTTTTATATATGACTAAGTATCATATACACTCGGACTTTCTCTCTGCATATATTTATAAATATATATATATATATATATATATATATATATATATATATATATATATAAAATTTGGAAATGCAGTTCAAAAATGGGTTGGTCGAACATCTACCAACACCTGTAATGTTGAACTGAAAATATATGACTTCATAATAGAGAAACCGAATATACATTTGCTAATATGAAATTGATGTTTTGAATTTAGATCGTGGTATAGTGCAGATGGTGAAATATTCCCTTTTCCTAACTGTAGTGTGATCTCAGCGTTGGTATATATAATAAGCATGGGGTGTGGCGGGTGCTGTGTTAATGGTAACAGGGATTTTCAACATTGGAACTTCCGGTATTTGAATGTCGATGGCATTGTTACCATTTCTGACATTTTTAGTAATTCGGTATTACCAAAGTCAGATAAACAGGTTGGTAATTTTGTTGGAAACTGTTTTCAGTTTCAACATTTTGATAGTAAACTTATCTATACTGGGAAAGTCCACTTGGCCAAAAACAGCCCATTTTTAGTGGTGGCCCGGGTAGAAAAGCTCTGACAAGAACATATAAACAGAAAAAATTAAACATTAATTGGTACAGAAGTATAAACAGTGTTACACATAGGGACTACAATAACATATACAGCATATACACATAAAAGCAGGAATTTAGTTGGTTTGATTACAGTAATATATACAGAATACATACATAAAAGCAGGACTCTAGTTGATTTAATTACAGAATTACATACAGAATATATACACAAAACCAGGAATTTAGTTGGATGTCTGATGAATTCAATCAGAGAGGTAAAAGCAGAGATATATTCATCAGCATTATTGTACCAGTATTGACAAGTGCTGAAAAAAATAATACATACGGAGAAAATTAAGTTGGTATAACTGGTTTACATCCTGTGTGTTATCTGACTACCTCAAGGATTACTTGAATAAAATTAGACATTCTTAGCATAACAGCCTGCATATCAGTGCTGGAGCCTTCCTGTCTCCTGACAGAGTGCTCTTCAAGCTATCTGGAGATATACAGAGCTGAGTATATTTTTCTGGCACTTCAGAGTTGTGTACTGGTAATTGTTGTTTGACTAATTTTATATCATTGCAGGCTGACCAGAGTTGTGCACTGTTACTTTTGCTTCACTGTATAGTTTTTCATATCTCTGCTGAAGGTGTTTTCCCCCCTACCCCAATTTCTCTGTGTCTTAAGTTGGTATAACTGGTTTTACATCCTGTGTGTTATCTGACTATCTCAAGGATTACGTGCATAAAATTAGACCCTCTTAGTATAACAGCCTGGAGCCTTTCTCTGTCCTAAAAGACTGGTCTTCAAGCTATCTGGTGATATACAGAGCTGAGTATATGTTTCTGGTCTATATTATATCATCGAACGCTTAAAAAAGTGAACGCTGATTGATCAACCTAATTTAAGCGAAAGCTTACAATCGCGAACTGTCAGATCAGCGATTTTTTTCCCAGGGAAATAAATCACTGATCCAAAATACATACACACAACACAAGCACACCAAACAAACAGAAATCCACACACATACACCTAAAATCTGATACCTAACCCTACACTAAACTATGCACACACCACTAACTCCCCACTTACCTTAACCCAAACCCTAACCCTAAGGTCCGTCACTATCTCACACTCACATAACCTGCTCCCTAACCCTAACTCACTTAAATCCACCCTAACCCTCATGTCCACTCAATCGCACACACACCTAAACCGAGCCCTAACCCTAACTCACCTAAATCACCCTAACACTCACATCCACACAATCGCACACTTACCTGAATCCGACCGGTAACGTTCCACCATAACACTGAAAATACCGAAGCAAAAGAAATGGACAACCGAATTCTTTCCCTAGGAAAAAACTTGAGTTTCTTCTACTACGATATTTTGCAGTTTTGCGAAAATAAGTTCGATCAATCAACGTTCGCTTTTCTAAGCGTTCGAGGATATAATATAGACCCTATTTTTCTGGCACTTCAGAGTTTTGTACTGGTAATGGTTGTTTGACTAATTTTATGTCATTGCGGGCTGACTTCAGAGTTGTGCACTATTTTTGCTTCACTGTATATTTTTCAGATCTCTGCTGAAAGTGTTTTCCGCCCTCCCCCTATTTCTCTGTGTCTTAAGTTGGTATAACTAGTTTTACATCCTGTGTGTTATCTATCTCAAGGATTACTTGCATAAAATAAGACCCTCTTAGCATAACAGCCTGAATATCATTGCTGGAGCCTTTCTGTGTCCTGACAGAGTGCTTTTTAAGCTATCTGGAGATATACAGAGCTGAGTATATTTTTTCTGGCACTTCAGAGTTGTGTACTGGTAATTGCAGTTTGACTAATTTTATATCGTTGCTGGCTGACTTCAGAGTTGTGCACTATTTTTGCTTCACTGTATAGTTTTTCAGATCTCTGCTGAAAGTGTTTTCCACCCTCCCCCTATTTCTCTGTGTTTTAAGTTGGTATAACTGGTTTGCATTCTGTGTGTTATCTGACTATCTCAAGGATTACTTGCATAAAATTAGACCCTCTTAGTATAACAGCCTGCATATCACTGTTAGTAGAACAGCCTGAAAACCATTGCTGAAGCCTTCCTGTGTCCTGACAGAGTGATCTTCAAGATATCTGGCGATATACAGAGCTGATTATATTTTTCTGGCCCTTCAGAGTTGTGT
Source organism: Protopterus annectens (assembly GCF_019279795.1). Lineage (NCBI taxonomy): Eukaryota > Metazoa > Chordata > Ceratodontiformes > Protopteridae > Protopterus > Protopterus annectens. Next base: position 375,725,949 of record NC_056743.1, read on the forward strand.
ACTGGTAATTGTTCTTTGACTAGTTTTATATCATTGCTGGCTGATTTCAGAGTAGTGCACTGTTATTTTTGCGTCACTCTATAGTTTTTCAGTTCTCTGCTAAAGGTGTTTTCCCACGTCCCCCTATTTCTCTATGTCTTAAGTTGGTATAACTGGTTTTACATCCTGTGTGTTATCTGACTATCTCAAGGATTACTTGCATAAAATTAAAACCTCTTAGTATAATAGTCTGTATATAATTGCTGGAGCCTTCCTGTGCCCTGACAGAGGGCTCTTCAAGCTATCTGGAGATATATAGAGCTAAGTATATTTTTCTGGCACTTCAGAGTTGTGTACTGGTAATTGTTGTTTGACTAATTTTATATCATTGCTGGCTGACTTCAGAGTTGTGCACTGTTATTTTTGCTTCACTGTATAGTTTTTCAGATTGCTGCTGAAGGTGTTTTCCCTCTCCTCCTATTTCTCTGTGTCTTAAGTTGGTATAACTGGTTTTACATAATGCATGTTATCTGACTATCTCAAGGATTACTTGCATAAAATTAGACACTGTTAGTATTACAGCCTGCATATCATTGCTGGAGCCTTCCTGTGTCATGACAGAGTTCTCTTCAAGCTATCTGGAGATATACAGAGCTGAGTATATTTTTTCTGGCACTTCAGAGTTGTGTACTGGTGATTGTTGTTTAACTAATTTTATATCATTGCTGGCTGACTTCAGAGTTGTGCATTGTTATTTTTGCTTCACTGTATAGTTTTTCAGATCTCTGCTGAAGGTGTTTTCCCCCTCCCTCTATTTCTCTGTGTCTTAAGTTGGTATAACTGGTTTTATATCCTGTGTGTTATCTGACTATCTCAGGGATTACTTGCATAAAATTAGAAACTCTTACAACAGTCTGCATATCATTGCTGGGGCTTCCTGTGTCCTGACAGAGTACTCTTCAAGCTATCTGGTGAAATACAGAGCTGGGTATATTTTTCTGGCATTTCAGAGTTGTGTACTGGTAATTGTTGTTTGACTAATGTTATATCATTGCTGGCTGACTTCAGAGTTGTGCACTGTTATTTTTGCTTCACTGTATACTTTTTCAGATCTCTGCTGAAGGTGTTTTCCCCCTCCCCCTATTTCTCTTTGTCTTACGTTGGTTTAACTGGTTTTACATAATGTGTGTTATCTGACTATCTCAATGATTACTTGCATAAAATTAGACCCTCTTAGTATAACATCCTGTATATCATTGCTGAAGCCTTCCTATGTCCTGACAGTGTGCTCTTCAAGCTATCTGGAGATATACAGAGCTGAGTATATTTTTCTCGCACTTCAGAGTTGTATACTGGTAATTGTTTGACTAATTTTATGTAATTGCTGGCTGACTTCAGAGTTGTGCACTGTTATTCTTGCTTCAGTGTATAGTTTTTCAGATCTTCGCTGAAGGTGTTTTTCCTCCCTCCCCCTATTTCTCTGTGTCTTAAGTTGGTATAACTCATTTTACATCCTGTGTGTTATCTGACTATCTCAAGCATTACTTGCATATAATTAGAACCTCCTAGTGTAATAGCCTGCTTATCATTGCTGAAGCCTTCCTGTTTCCTGACAGAGTGCTCTTCAAGCTATCTGAAGATATCCAGAGCTGAGCATATTTTTTCTGGTACTTCAGAGTTGTGTAGTGGTATATGTTGTTTGACTAATTTTATATCATTGTTGGCTGACTTCAGAGTTGTGCAGTATTTTTGCTTCACTGTATAGTTTTTCAGATCACTGCTGAAAGTGTTATCCACCCTCCCCTATTTCTCTGTGTCTTAAGTAGATATAACTGCTTTAGATCATGTGTGTTATCTGACTATCTCAAGGATTACTTGCATAAAATTAGACCCTCTTAGTACAACAACCTGCATATCATTGCTGGAGCCTTCCTGTGTCCTGACAGAGTGCTCTTCAAGCTATCTGGAGATATACAGAGCTGAGTATATTTTTATGGCACTTCATAGTTGTGTACTGGTAATTGTTGTTTGACTAATTGTATATCGTTGCTGGCTGACTTCAGAGTTGTGTACTGTTATTTTTGCTTCACTGTATAGTTTTCAGATCTCTGCTGCAGGTTCCCCCCTATTTCTCAGTGTCTTAAGTTGGTATAACTGGTTTTACATCCTGTGTGTTATCTGACTGAAGGATTACTTGCATAAAATTAGACCTTCTTAGCATAGCAGCCTGCATATCATTGCTGGAGCCTTCCTGTGTCCTGACAGAGTGCTCTTCAAGCTATCTGGAGATATACAGAGCTAAGTATATTTTTCTGGCACTTCAGAGTTGTGTACTGGTAATTATTGTTTGACTAATTGTATATCATTGCTGGCTGACTTCAGAGTTGTGCACTGTTTTTTTGCTCTTCATACTTAGTTTTTTCAGATCTCTGTTGAGTTTTTTTTCCTCCCTCCCTCTCTTTCTCTGTGTGGTTTAACTGGTTTTATTACTTTGTATCTTACTGTGTATCTGAACTATGTGAAGTATATACAAATTAGTATCTCTTACTACTGTCATCCTGTAAATCATTGCATTGTTATTCCTGTCCTGTGTCCTGACAGAATGCACTTCAAGTCATCTGCTATCAGAGAGATGTACTGGTAATTGTTGTTTGACTAATTGTATATCATTGCTGGCTGACTTCAGAGTTGTGCACTGTTATTTTTGCTTCACTGTATAGTTTTCAGATCTCTGCTGAAGGTCCCCCCCTATTTCTCAGTGTCTTAAGTTGGTATAACTGGTTTTACATCCTGTGTGTTATCTGACTATCTGAAGGATTACTTGCATAAAATTAGACATTCTTAGCATAGCAGCTTGCATATCATTGCTGGAGCCTTCCTATGTCCTGACAGAGTGCACTTCAAGCTATCTGGAGATATACAGAGCTAAGTATATTTTTCTGGCACTTCAGACTTGTGTACTGGTAATTGTTGTTTGACTACTTTTATATCATTGCTGGCTGACTTCAGAGTTGTGCACTGTTATTTTTGCTTCACTGTATAGTTTTCAGATCTCTGCTGAAGGTCCCACCCCTATTTCTCAGTTTCTTAAGTTGGTATAACAGGTTTTACATCCTGTGTGTTATCTGACTATCTAAAGGATTACTTGCATAAAATTAGACATTCTTAGGATAGCAGCTTGCATATCATTGCTGGAGCCTTCCTATGTCCTGACAGAGTGCACTTCAAGCTATCTGGACATATACAGAACTAAGTATATTTTTCTGGCACTTTTGACTTGTGTACTGGTAATTGTTGTTTGACTAATTTTATATCATTGCTGGCTGACTTCAGAGTTGTGCACTGTTATTTATGCTTCATTGTATAGTTTTTCAGATCTCTGCTGAAGGTGCTTTCCCCCTCCCCTACTTCTCTTTGTCTTAAGTTGGTATAACTGGTTTTACATAATGCGTGATATTTGACTATCTCAAGGATTACTTGCATAAAATTAAACACTCTAAGTATAATAGCCTGCATATCATTGCTTGAGCCTCCTGTGTCCTGACAGAGTGCTCTTCAAGCTATCTGGAGATATACAGAGCTGAGTTTATTTTTCTGGCACTTCAGAGTTTTGTACTGGTAATACGATAAACCACAGGAAAAACAATGTCCAAGATGTAAAAACGACCAGGTTTATTGCACAACGCACAAATGCAACAACAAACAGCTCAACAATGACCTAGGTTTCGTCTTTAGGCATTGACTTCATCAGATTGGTGAACCAGTGTAAAACAATTTATATGCCACTTAATCACAACACTAATTAACACTTTAATTCAAATCATTACGTAAAATACATTTCAATTAATTAACAAAATAACAAATAAAATACCACCATATAAAACCTAAACACATACTCTGAAAAAACTACTTATACAACCTTAATCTATAAGATATTTTTCAGATCTCTGCTGAAAGTGTTTTCTGCCCTTCCCCTATTTCTCTGTGTCTTAAGTTGGTATAAGTGGTTTTACATCATGCGTGTTATCTGTCTATCTCAAGGATTAGTTGCATGAAATTAGACACTCTTAGTATAACAGCCTGCATATCATTGCTGGAGCCTTCCTGTGTCCTGACAGAGTGCTCTTCAAGCTATCTGGATATATATAGAGCTGAGTATATTTTTCTGGGATTTCAGAGTTGTGTACTGGTAATTGTTGTTTGACTAATTGTGTATTATTGCTGGCTGACTTCAGAGTTGTGCATTGTTATTCTTGCTTCACTGTATAGTTTTTCAGATCTATTCTGAAGGAGTTTTTCCTCCTTCCCCTTATTTCTCTGTGTCTTAAGTTGGTATAACTGGTTTTACATCCTGTGTGTTATCTGACTATCTCAGGGATTACTTGCATAAAATTAGAACCTCTTACTACAACAGTCTGCATATCATTGCTGGAGCCTTCCTGTGTCCTGACAGAGTGCTCTTCAAGCTATCTGGAGATATACAGAGCTGAGTATATTTTTTCTGGCACTTCAGAGTTGTGTACTGGTAATTGTAGTTTGACTAATTTTATATCATTGCTGGCTGACTTCAGAGTTGTGCACTATTTTTGCTTCACTGTATAGTTTTTCATATCTCTGCTGAAGGTGGTCCCCCCCATTTCTCTGTGTCTTAAGTTGGTATAACTGGTTTTACATCCTTTATGTTATCTGACTATCTCAAGGATTATGTGCATAAAATTAGACCCTCTTAGTATAACAACCTGGAGCCTTTCTCTGTCCTAAAAGAGTGGTCTTCATGCCCTCTGGTGATATACAGAGCTGAGTATATTTTTCGGGTCTATATTATATCATCAAACGCTTAAAAAAGTAAACGCTGATTGATCGACCTAATTTAAGCGAAAGCTTACAATCTCGAACTGTCAGACCAGCGATTTTTTCCCCAGGAAAAAAAATCGCTGATCCGAAACACATACACACAAAACAAGCACAGCAAACAAACAGAAATCCACACACATACACCTAAAACCTGATACCTAACCCTATACTAAACTATGCACACAACACTAACTCCCCACTTACCTTAACCCAAACCCTAACTCTAAGGTCCGTCACTATCGCACACTCACCTCACTTGTTCCCTAACCCTAACTCACTTAAATCCACCCTAACCCTCATGTCCACTCAATCGCACACAAACCTAAACCGAGCCCTAACCCTAACTCACCTAAATCACCCTAACACTCACATCCACACAATCGCACACTTACCTGAATCCAACCTGTAACTTTCCACCATAACACTGAAAATACCAAAGCAAAAGACATGGACAACCGAATTCTCTCCCTATGAAAAAATTCGAGTTTCTGCTGCTTCGATATTTTGCAGTTTCACGAAAATAAGTTCGATCAATCAATGTTCGCTTTTTTAAGCGTTCGAGGATATAATATAGACCCTATTTTTCTAGCACTTCAGAGTTGTGTACTGGTAATTGTTGTTTAACTAATTTTATGTCATTGCTGGCTGACTTCAGAGTTGTGCACTGTTATTTTTGCTTCACTTTATAGTTTTTCAGATCTCTGCTGAAGGCGTTTTTTACCCCCTCCCCTTATTTCTCTCGGTCTTAAGTTGGTATAACTAGTTTTACATCCTGTGTGTTATCTATCTCAAGGATTACGTGCATAAAATTAGACCCTCTTAGCCTAACAGCCTGAATATCATTGCTGGAGCCTTTCTGTGTCCTGACAGAGTGCTCTTCAAGCTGTCTGGAGATATACAGAGCTGAGTATATTTTTTCTGGCACTTCAGAGTTGTGTACTGGTAATTGCAGTTTGACTAATTTTATATCATTGCTGGCTGACTTCAGAGTTGTGCACTATTTTTGCTTCACTGTATAGTTTTTCAGATCTCTGCTGAAAGTGTTTTCCGCCCTCCCCCTATTTCTCTGTGTTTTAAGTTGGTATAACTGGTTTGCATTCTGTGTGTTATCTGACTATCTCAAGGATTACTTGCATAAAATTAAACCGTCTTAGTATACCAGCCTGCATATCACTGTTAGTACAACAGCCTGAAAATCATTGCTGGAGCCTTCCTGTGTCCTGACAGAGTGATCTTCAAGCTATCTGGAGATATACAGAACTGATTATATTTTTCTGGCCCTTCAAAGTTGTGTACTGGTAATTGTTCTTTGACTAGTTTTATATCATTGCTGGCTGAGTTCAGAATAGTGCGCTGTTATTTTTGCTTCACTGTATAGTTTTTCAGTTCTCTGCTAAAGGTGTTTTCCCCCGTCCCTCTATTTCTCTGTGTATTAAGTTGGTATAACTGGTTTTACATAACGCGTGTTATCTGACTATTTCAAGGATTACTCACATAAAATTAGACACTGTTAGTATAACAGCATGCATATCATTGCTGGAGCCTTCCTGTGTCATGACAGAGTTCTCTTCAAGCTATCTGGAGATA